>NC_142440.1:80921500-81222000 GCF_059453495.1 Arachis ipaensis
ACTCACGTATCAAGTTTTTTTTCTTATTTTAGTGAATACATATCAACTATATTAAGGAGGTAGTACTTACATCATCATATTTGAACTCAATGCCTCTCTCTTGTTTCCATTCTGTAGTTTTTGAATTCAAATTAAAATACATACAAAAAGCTAATAAACCAGCCACAGTTACAACCAATACAGAAACTTTCACAGACAGTGAAAAGTATGGCACATCTATTCAATTTTTCTCATAAATAAGACTCTATCGTTATTTTATTAAAAAAATACATGTAATACATATTGACTCATAAAAATAAACAATACCTGTATTATATCATTTTCAACAAATACCTATATCAGTTTTAACAAAGAACACCGTAAAATTGAACACAATTCAAAATATCAAGGTTTGAACAATTTTCCTTAAAATAGGTAAGAAGAAAAAATATTTAACTTAACTTGATGGTAGAAGAGCTTCTTCTCCCAAGCCAGCAGCTAACCCAGAGAGGAGCATAGATTCTTCAGACCGCCTGGTTCAGCCAGCTAATCGGTGTCCAGCCAATAGTTAGCCACCAATAGCGATTTTGAGGACCTATTGGAGCTAAAGTTGCTTAGTAAGCAGCTTAAGTAATACACAATTTCTGTAACAAAAAATGTAAATATCGGTAACCTACCTAAACAATACATAATTACTATCTTTATAGCAGACTATAATTAGAATTAGAATTCAGAAATAACCATGTAGCATACAACAAATAAAACATGATATTTTTTAAAAAAGAAAATCTAATGATTTAGAACACAATTTTTTAAGAAAAATTGTTGATCATTATTTATCCTGGATTGAAGTTGCTGGTTTCAGAGTTCTCTCAAGATTGGATATTTGTGCTTTAAATAACTGAAACAACAGAAGCAAATTAAATCGATATACTCTACCTGTTTCGGAATCTAAATCAAGTAAAGCTAATATTTCTATATACCATTTTCTATCAAATAAAAGGTCCTCACAAACTAATTAGAAAAAGGAATTGCCTAAAGCTTATAATCAAACAAATAAAAAAGTGCTTACACAATACATACCATATCCTTTATTCATGTATTTTATTTTGATTCTCATTTATCTTTTTCCATTTGAACTGTGTGATGCCATAAAACTATCATTAAAAGCAATTAAAATTAACCATGAAAGAGAAAAAGGAACCAAAACAGAGTTACCAAACAAGATGGTCATAAACCATATCTCAGAATGCTCTCAGAAAAATACATATACAACACACAAATGCATCCACAAGTTGAAAACCTGCGGAGAATAAAATGTAAGAGTAGTTGGAGACAAACCAAAACATGTTTAAAATAATACAGCAACCAAAATGATTCACCGTAATTACACGGAGATATAAGACTCATCTCCTCCATATTTATAATTTAGTGACATAGGGGGTAGAGCCTCCAACCTGCCCAGGATGGTTGTACTTGAAGCAAGAACCAAATTTGCATGACCCTATCTTTATGTAATATTGCATTTTTAAGCATCAGCAGATATAATCAATATGCAAAAGAAAACTCAAACTACAAAGATGAGTCAAAACAGAAATTCAACATTATTCTATCCTCAACATATAATAGAATTATAGATTGCCACAGAGCACCTCATTTCATATAAAACAAGGAATCACAGGAGTCAATTGTCAAAGGAAATATCAATGCATATCAAAAGTATAAGCACCTGGCACAAAGGCTGGCCAATTCGCTCCGGGTACTCCCCTCCTCCAGTCCTAGCAACAGCACCAACAGCCTGAAACATTCACATATCACCAAATCATTAGATCACTACAAATATATGAATCTTAGAGTTCAATTGATTAAAAAAATAATTTAAAGGAAAACCCCTCAAACAAAAAGACTTTTGATTCAATAAGCTCAACACTATCACACTGATTATAGCCAATATCAAATCAAACTACACTAAAAAAAACTGATGATCATATCAAGCACAAAAATAACACAACAAAAAACCGTCCACAAACTTAAAAATCAAACGAACTATAAATTTTGCCTCGACCCGGTCACAGGGATGGTTGAAATGGTAGCGGGAACCATAGCCATAGAATTCAATCCTCAAATAGTAGATACAATCAGCCTCACCAGGCCTTTGGGGATAAGATTCCTCTGCAGCACCCAATCCCATTCGCCACACAGGTTCTGCATTTTTCAAAATCAGGATCAGACACACTTTACAACACCCCAGATTCTCCTGTAAGACAAATCACAATCGTAGAAAACCACAAAGATTGGGAAAAAGGGAAATGATTTTCATATTTTATTTTATGAACAAAAAATGAAAAGAACAGAGCGGTTGAGGAATTATATCAAATCTAACATAATATCATACCTTTGAGTCAAATTCCGATCCACTCTGGCAATTGATCAGATCAGGAACCCTCGCTGGATCACCCGTACAGCTCCATTGAGTAGACACAAGAAAATCGGAGCTGATGGAATAGAAAATGAAAAGGTTCTTTCAATGAGATCTGTTGCTAGATCTCATCACAACAATTGATTTGTTGCTAACTACACAGCAAACTCTTCTTTCGCTCCGTCCATCTTGAGCGGAGAAACAGAATCGCCAAGGAGCGCGAGCGGCCGAGTGAGGGCTCACGCTCTATGAGGCTGTGGACACCACCGACAGTAGAGGCATCGCCAGTGACGGAGAAACCATCGAAGAACGGAGAGGAGGAAGAATAAGGAAAAAAACGAAAGAAAGGGAAGAAGAACAAGAGCACGCGAAAGATGGCAGAGCTGGATACACTGATCCGAAAGAACAGAGAAAGAAGACGCAAAGAAGCTGAATCTGGAGAAAGTGGAGGAGGTGAATGGGGTTTCAATGAGAGAGAAGGAGAAGATATCGAAGAGGCAAGATTCAGGATAATAATAGAAGAGAGAGATGACAACTCATAATGAGCTGTCTGTGGGGCCCACAGAAATGAAAAATTTCCTATTTAAAAAAAATTCAAAATTCCCACAAAATGCCATGTCGGATATGATTCCACGGGAATACTATTGGTATATAGATGACAACAAGTGATGCACAAAATGAAACCATCATGCAGACCACCGATAAGAAGAGAGCCACCATGGCTGGTAGTAGTTTCATTGGAAACACCTGCAGGAAATCTGTTTCTGTATAAACACAACGTGAGGATCCCAATGGAGATCAAGACCGAGGTCGAAGAAGCAAACAGTGATATTGCATCTGGTACAATGAAGACAGTAAATACCTTGTCATGCAGGAACATGGGCACATCGGTATTCTGGTTGTTTCCACCAGGGAGAGTGAAGGCTGCCGCAAAGAGGATTGTAGTGATAAGAGGACCCACAATGGTGAAAGCACCCGCTATCTTCTTTCACCCACTTCTCCCCTGCTTTCGCCAGCTCCTAGTGTTGTTCTATAAATACTTCATTACGCTTTTTCCATCATCATTCTTCGCTCCTTACACTTGGGATGCACAATTTCCTCCACGACCTGCGCTTATAAGATATAGTGTCACTTGACCTTTATGTTTAGAGCTATAAGTGGTTAGTATAGTGTAAGTCATCAGGAGCTGTTATATATTGTTGAGTTAAGAAATTAACTAAATTATTTTTTATGATGACAAACATTATTTTTAGTGGGTTAAACATTCAATTAGTGTTTAATTAAATTTGATTAAATGTTGTAGGCCAAAGAAAAACAAAGTAGCAGCCCAATAAGAAGAAAATAAAACCAATGCTGAAGGGCTGTATAAACAAAGGAAGCCCAAAGAAATCAAGGCAAAAATTCAGTTGGGCTGAACCTGAAAAGAACCGATCCAATCCCGATTGCATCTCTCAAACAAATCCCTCCAATTTGCTTTCACCAAAAGCAACGTTCACCTTTTCCCCTCTTGGTCAGAAATCAGAGAAGTGAGAGAGAGCTTAGTTCCTAAGCTATTCACCGAAGAAGAAAGAAAGAGAAGGTTAAGCAAGAAAGGTTGAGGTCTAATCACCCACATCAAACTGTATCAAGAGAAATCAGAAGCTAAAGGTGATTTACTTCCTTCTACATGCATCTCATTTTCTTCTCTTCATCTTCAACTCTATGCCACTCTAAATTGGGATACATGGGAAAGATGATCTCTGTTCAACACTACTGTGAATCTATGGTAAAAAATGTGTCTTGGAGACCAAGTAGTATTTCAATGGCTAAGATCTGGGTTTACCATTGAAAACATTTATTTTTGCTGTCCTATGGCTTTCGGTCAACAAAGGAGGTCATAACCAAAGTTCCTAATTTGAGAAAAAATGGAAGAAAGTGAAAAAGTAAGTTGGTGAAACACACAGCTCAAGGGTTGACCTAGAAGAGAGCAACTCAGCAACATGCAAGGAGATACAAAAGAAGATTCCTCATCATTCTGAAGCCAAGGAGAGATAACCAGTGTTTTGAGGTTTATGTTCTGAGAAGAGTTCTCTGAAGAAGTTCATCAACTTGGACAGTGCTTCCTGGTCAAAAGAGCATTTTGCCATAATGAGGAACTAAATCAGAAGCAAGCAAATCCAATTCATCACATAGCAAAGAGGCTGTTGAAGCATCAATCTCCTTCATGTTTTATAGATTGTAATTTTCTTTTCAATGTTTATCTTTCTGTAATTTCTTAAGGTAAAAGGCTGAATGAGAGAGTCATTGAAAGAGCCTAAGAGTGGAAAGAGGCAGAGATAAACACTTGAGAGAAAAGCCTAGAGTTATTTCAGATTTCTTTGGGTTAATTCTGTGTCTTGTATCTTGTACCAGTGAGGTATCCATTTCTTAGTTGGGTTAGCACTAAGAGTGAAGAGTTAGGTATTAGCTTAACCAAGTCAAGTTAGGTTAGAACTTGAGTGTGAAAGGATTGTGTCAATCATGTGTAATTGGTGTATGTAATACTTTAACTATAGTGGAAATTCCACCACTATTGTGGTGGAGACTGGATGTAGGTTGTAGTGCACAAGGCAACCGAACCAGGATACATGATGGTGTCAGCTTCTCTCTTCCCTGCTTTGTTCTATTTTCTGATATTCATGAGACAAAATAAAATTTTCTCATAAATTCTCCGCTGTTGATGTCAAACAGATTCAGACTGAAAGTTTGTTTTAAAAGGTTAATTTAATTAAAGTAAAAGAAGGTCATAGATTCAACCCCCTTCTCTAAGCCTTCTACAACCTTCATATATAGTGCATGTTAGTAGCTTAGTTAAATTTATCAGGTGAAAACTCACCAAGTTCATTACTGTTAGTTAGTTAGAGAGGCTTTAATCTACTACAGCTGAGGTGTATTGTAGAGAGTATATGTATATGTATGTGGACTCTTCTAATAACTGAGATTCACCATTTTATGCTATCAAGTTTTTCACAATTCCATCTTTCTCTCTAAAACTCTCTTTCGAAGGTGTTGCTGCCCACACTACCAACACCTTCAACATGGTGCAATGAGTGTGGAGTGTGGCAAACACTGAGAATCAGATTGAGAAAGACGCAGCTTGATCTGAAATTTTGCCAATTTTTGCAAGAGCTCAATTACGCTAATGGTGATCCAAGTTCTCAGTTTTTGCCCTCACTATGCGATCATGATCTATATTTAAACTTCAGTCTCGAACTCAACATTGAATTGATGCTAGGGTTCGCGATTTCTTCTCAATTTGTTCATTGGGCATTCTTTGTCGAAGTTAGGGTTAGCGATTTGGTTTGACCTATTGTTACTTCCTGGTGCGTGAAATTAGAAATCGCACAACTTAACCGGCAAGTGCACTGTGTCATCCAAGTAATACCTCAGGTGAGTGAGGATTGATTGGTGCACGAATCTCCACACCTTCGTACAAATGTACCAGTAAGTACACTGGGTCGTCCAAGTAAGACCTGAGCGAGTCCGGGTCGATCCCACGAGGATTGTAGTTTGAAGCAAGCTATGGTTATCCTGCAGTTCTTAGTCAGGCAAATGAAAGAGTAGGAGATGTTGGTATGTTATTTTTAATTGCATAAAAAGGAATATGAGAGAAGGGTATAAGGTACTTTGTCAATAAAATCAGTAAAAGGGTTATAATTGAGGATTGGAGTTGCTTAGCCTTTCTGAATTAACTCTGGTATTACTGTATTCTTTGCTTGTGAGTGATCTCTTCAATGGCAAGCTGTAAGTGATTAACGCCTTTATTGAGAGGTCATCAATGCTCCTCCAGATCTGAACTCCTGGGTTAGTGTGGATCCATCTCTGCTTGAGGGAGAAGCGCGTACAGTCCATTCTCCTGAATGATCCTACTCAAAACGCCACAGACAAGGTCGGATCTTCCAGATTAGAGAATGCTACATAATTGGGTTCTAGCCTCTACCACAGAGACCCTAATCTCCCTATAAATCGGCTAAACTGGTGTCTCGAGAAGTCCCCAATGAAGTTGTGGATTAGCCGTCTGAGAGATGTATGATTCAAGCTGGCGATTAGTGCTTTCCACTAAAGTATTCACACGAACCCTAGTAGACGCGGGTGTTTGTCAGGCACGTTCGTCTTAGTATGATGAACAGAGCTGATTTTCACTGATCATCCTATTCACCATGTTGAAGTACGAATATACATCTTAGAATTAATCAAACATGGATCGAAGAAGAACAGTAATACTTTTATTAATTCATAGAACTCAGCAGGGCTCCTCCCCTCAACCTAGGAGGTTTAGAAACTCATACTGAAAGGAAATACAAAGTATAAAACTAAAATATGATGAATGATGGTAAAAAGTGTACAAATAACATGAATCTAATTCCTTAAATACTAAACAAATGACTATAAGGGTAAAACAGTCTTTTTAGTGCTAAAATCCACTTCTGGGGCCACTTGGTGAGTGTTTGGGCTGAGATTTGATGAGATCCACGTGCTATGAGGCTCCTAGGGTGTTGAATGCTGGCTAGGGGGTCCTCTTTGGGCGTTTGGACACCGGTCTCTGCTCTTTGGGCGTTTGGACACCGGTCTCTGCTCTTTGGGCGCTGGACACCAGGAAAGGGGGAGGAGGCTGGTGTTGAATGCCAGTTTTGGGCCTTCTAACCCGAAGCAAAGTATAAAATATTATATATTGCTGGAAAGCTCTGAAAGTTAGCTTTCCATAGCCATTGAGAGCGCTCTTTTTGGACTTCTGTAGCTGCAAAAAAGCTCTTCCGAGTGCAGGTAGGTCAGATTTGGACAGCATTTGCAGTACTTTTTGTGTCTCTGAATCAGACTTTTGCTCCAACTCCTCAATTTCAGCCAGAATTTACCTAAAATTGTACAAAAACACAAAAAGTCACAGTAGAATCTAAAAATATGATTTTAACACTAAAACCTATAAAAAATTAATATAAACTAAACAAAACCTACTAAAAACTATATGAAGATGATGCCAAAAAGTGTATAAAATATCCGCTCATCATTGATCCCACGAGGATTGTTGGACTGAGCAAGCAATGGTTATCTTGTTAGACTTATTCAAGAAAACAGTAAAAGATAGTTGTTGTTGTAACGCATAAATAAATAAACAGGAGAATAAAGAAAGCAATTAAAGGTTTGGAATGAAAACAATATAAGAAAACAGTTAAGGTCTCGGAGATGTTTATCTTTCCAGATTAAAACTTCTTAATAACTATTTTAATAATGAATGATTCATTCTATGAAAAATTGTAAGTGATTAAACCTTAATCCCTTGGTGATTTAATCTCCTCTAATCCTTATCAAATGCCACGCCCGTGGTCATTCAATTCGGACCGGAGGATGAAGTTCAGAAAACTAGTTTATACCACAAAGGTCCTAATCACCCCAATCCAGGCTAAATAGATGTTGCTTATCCATATCAGGTTGTGTGATTAGCCGTCTAGGAGGCGTGTTCTCAAGCTGTAGTTCAAGCGAGATAAATCTTCCGAGAATTACAAGAACTCATGTAGAAAAAGGGCCATACTCCCGTTCTACCCAGTCTCATAAGATTAAGAATGAAAACAACACCTTAGAATTGAATCAAACATATATTAAAATAGAAGAATAATAATCTTAATCCATAGAAATAAACAAAGCTCCTAACCTTAACCAATAGGTTTAGTTGCTCATAACTTACAGAGAAAATAGGTTTCTAAAAAGTGCGAAAGGAAGAAGACCCTAAATCTCAGTGATCTTTTTCTTTAAATACCAAACTAATAATAAATGCTAAACCTAAAAGATATTATTTGTAAATAAAAATGACAAAAATAAAATAAAATAAAACTAATAAGTGCTAAATCCACTTGGAAGCTCAATGAGGTGTGAAACGGGCTGCTTGCTGGCGTTCAACTTCAAGAATGGGCATTGAATGCCAAGGGGGAAGCGTGCGTCTCTGGTTTGTGCCCCCTACTGGCGCCAAATGCCAGGTGGGCGTTCAGCGCCCAGGGAGGGTGCTACCAGCATTTTCCTTTCTTACTCCAGGCTTCCCCAAACAACTCTGAATTTCACCTAAAATTATAAAAACACAAGAAAAACTCCATGTAGCATCCAAAGGTGATTTTTGCACTAAAATCAAGTAAAAGTAAATAAAACTTTACTCAAAACAATATAAAATTAACTAAAAAAAAAGGGTATAAGATGCTCACGCATCATAACACCAAACTTAAACTGTTGCTTGTCCTCAAGAAAACAAAATAGTATAGGACCAAGGAAGAGAAAATACACAAGATTTGAATTGTCATTGAAGCTCGGGTTTAATTACTGAATGGAGCTAATGACACTCTATTTCTGAATAGCTTTGGCATCTAACTATTCTTTGAAGCTTGGGAATATTGGCATCCTTCAGAATTAGAACTCGAATGATATTATATATTCTCTTCTTTAGGCTCTAGTTGATTCATGAATACAACTTTTCTTTTCTTTGGTGCTTTGCACCTTTGAGCCTAACCATGACCCTAATTGTTCTGTTCTCAAGCTTAACTTGAAACACAAACACCACAAGCACTTAACTAGGGGAGCCTTTTGGGTTGGAGTTTTTCTTTTTCTTTTCTCCCAGACAATGGTGCTCAGAGCCTTAGGTATACTCTGCAACAGCAATTGGTCATGACTTTAAGTGTTCAGTCTCAAGGGTTACTTGACACTTTCACACCACAAGCATATGGTTAGGGAAAACTACTTTTTTGAGCTTTAGATCACTTTTGACCCTCCTAACCATTGATGCTCAAAGCCTTGGACCTTTTACTTTTGATTTTTCTTTTTATTTATTTTTGCTGTTTCTTTTGCTTCAAGAATCAATTTTTTTTTTGTTTCAGAGAAGCAATAATATCTTTCTAAATTCATATTCTTCAAGAACCAATATACTCCACTCCAATATCAAATATGCACAGTTAATTCATACATTCAGAAATAGAGATAATGTCACCATGTCAAAGCAACTAAAATACATAAGGCATATATAACTTGAATTCTCATGCACTTTATTATTACTCTTCTTCTTAAAACTTTAATTAAGTTTAGTGGGTGGTTCATGAGATATTTTTCAAAAATATTAACTTAAAATTTTTAAAATTAACTTACTAAACTAGAAAGTAAGAAATCCTAATAGTGATCATGTAACTCAGACTGGAAAAATAGAAAATTGAATAAAATGCTGAAAACAGACATAAGATAAGGGAGATGAGATTGAAACTTAACCACCTCAGTCATGGTGGCTGCCGCTCACTTTGGAGGATCCCTTCTGGCGCTTCAACACTTCCAACTCGCACCCCTATTTCTTCTGCTCCTCAGTCAACTTATGAAGGATGATATATTGGCTTCTGTGTTCTTCTTTCAGTTGGTCCATAGTGGGTATCAACTGTCCAATGGATAGTGCCAGTTGAGTCCAATACTCGTGTGGAGGGATGCTTTGCTCTTGAGGCCATTCAGGCTGCTTCCTCTGAGGAGGGGGGACCCACTTCTGAATTGGTACTTGCCCAAGTTCCCGAGTGTACTCCATGCTCTTGTTAGTGATTGGGTTATCCACTGCAATAAATATGTCTCTTTCAATCTGGACCTTGGCCGCCTCACATAAGTGAGAGATGAGATGAGAAAAAGCCAACCTAGAGAGGGTTGAGGTCTTTGTTGTGATATTGTATATCTCCAAAGGGATCACTTGATGAACTTCCACTTTATTACCAAGCATAATGCAGTGGATCATCACAGCTCGCCTCATAGTGACTTCAGAGTGGTTGCTAGTGGGGAGGATGGAGAGTTAAATGAACACTAGCTATCCTCTAGCAACTGGCTTGAGATCATTCCTTCTCATCTGGAATGGTTGACCCCTAGCGTCCTTCTTCATTTGGCTCCAGACAGGCATATGTCTTTGAGAACTTGATCCAATCTCGAATCGGCTTGTACTCTCCTATTAAAAAAGTGAGGGTCATCTGTTGATGGAGGCAGCTTAAAGAGAAAAGTGGAGAATGAAAGAAAAAGGAAAGAGAAAAGGAAAGAAAGAGATATAATGTAAGGGGAAGGAAAGAAAGAATAGGAGGAGGTATGAGAAGATTGAAGGAAGTATGCGGATTTTTAGTAGGGGGTGGTGCTAAATTCGGTCATGGGAGGGGTGGGAAAGAAATTGGAGTGAATATTTTATTTATAGAGAGATGAGGTGAAAAGATATGATAGAATTTGTAGAGATATGCTAAAATAAATATTAGGATGCATGGGGATTTTTATGAAGGAGAAATAGTGGGGAGGATAAAAAAGATGTGATATGAAAAGATATGGATGCGAATTAGGAGATTTGGTTGTTATTCAACTCATTGGTGAAGCTACCCCTCCCGTGGCGTCGGATGCCAGTCTGGCGTTGAACGCCGAGAGTGACAGTTTTTTTTTTTACTCCCTTGGTGGCGTTAGACGTTCAATATGGACATAAAATTCCCCAAGGGACCAGATTGTACCGAGCAAACGTCGAATTTGGGCATTCAACGCCTATATGCCCACATCCTCCCCTTGGCACTAAACGCCAGGTTGGCGTTTGGTGCCACCAGGCGGTCTCCTCCAAGGTGTGCTGTTTTTCTGTCTATACGTCCCTGTTCTTATTCCGAGTGCTATACATGATCACAAATGTTAGAATATTAGGAAAAATATGAAAATCAATATAAAATAAAACCATATGAAATCAAACTCAAATAAACTAGAATTGAATAAAATAAAATAAAAGTAACTATAGGATACGTATGGTTGGGTTGCCTCCCAATAAGCGCTTCTTTACCGTCATTAGCTTGATGGACAGCCATTGTTATGTCAGCAGGTGGGTTGATTTCCTTCGATGAATCTCATCTCCTAGGCAGTGTTTTAACCTTTGGCCATTGACTATGAATCTTTTATCTGAATTCCTATTTTGAAGTTCTACATGACCGTAAGGTGATACTCCAGTAACCACAAAGAGTCCTGACCATCGTGACTTGAACTTCCTAGGGAAGAGTTTGAGCCTTGAATTGAAAAGCAGAACTTTTTGGTCGGGCTCAAAAACTTTGAAAGCTATTTTCCTATCATGTCACTTCTTTGCTCTTTCTTTGTAAACTTTGGCATTCTCATAGGCTGCATATTGGAACTCGTCCAGTTCATTTAGTTGGAGCAATCTTTTCTCTCCTGCAGCCTTGGCGTCAAAATTCAGAAACCTTGTTGCCTAGTATGCTCTGTGCTCCAACTCTACTGGAAAATGGCAAGATTTACCATAGACTAATTGATACAGAGACATTCCAACAGGGTCTTGAAAGTTGTCCTGTACGCCTAGAGAGCATCATCAAGTCTTCTTGTCCAGTCCTTCCTTGAGGTGCTTACTATCTTCTCTAAGATCCTTTTAAGTTCCCTATTCAAGACCTCAGCTTGTCCGCTTATCTGTGGGTGATAAGGGGTGGCCACCTTATGACGGACTCCATATCTCTGCAAAAGTGAGTCCAATTATCTATTGCAGAAGTGGCTACCTCCATCACTGGTCAGTGTCCTTGGGACACCAAACATGCTGAAAATATACTTCTGCAGGAAGTTCAGCATGACTCGGCCGGGTGTCAGTAGTGGGTGAGACTATAGCTTCAACGTATTTGGACACATAGTCCACCGCCACCAAGATGTATGTGTTTGAGTATGAGGGTGGAAACGGTGCAAAAAAATCTCTCCCCCACACATCAAACAACTCAATCTCCAGGATCCCGTGCTGTGGCATTTCATGATTGTGATAAACCCCCTTTTTAGGGTTTATCTTGTGTTGAATTTAGAGTATTTTGGTAACCTTTCCTCACATTTATTCAATGAAATAGCATGGTTTTGTGATTGTCTCATTATTTGTGCTTGATGTGTTTGCTAGTGATTTCAGATTGAAAAGGGCTAGGAAAGGATCAAAGGAGTGAAAGGAAAGCATACAAAGTGGAGAAATCATGAAAAGCCAAAGATTTGGAAAACGCCCATGGACGCGCTCCTGCGTGGATTGCGAAAACCTCCATGGACGCGTACGCGCGCTGTACGCATACGCGTCAAAGGCCTCACGTGATTTTTAAAAAAGAACTCGTGCCTGGCAATTTTGGAGGGTTTCTGGCCCCATTTGGAGCTGAGTTTTTGGTAGGAAAAGATAAAAGGAACCAAGGATTGAAGGGGAAGGCATCACTTCACATACATTACACATTGGGCTTAGTTTTAGCTAGTTTTAGAGAGAGAAGCTCTCGCTTCTCTCTAGGATTAGGATTAGAATTAGGTTTAGGTCAATAATCTTAGATCTAGGTTTTAATTCATGCTTTCATCTACTTCTACTCTTTAATTCTTTGTTGTTACATTCATCATTCTTCTATTGTTTGTTACGATTTCCTCTACTTTGTTTCTATGCTTTGTTGTAGATCTACTTGTGTTCATGCTATTTTCTTTCAATTCAATTTGAGGTAATTCATGATAATTGTGTTTCTTTTGATTGTTGTTATTAATTCCTTGCAATAATTGTTGTTAGATTCTATTCTTGTTGTCAATTTACTATGCTTTCCTTTTGTGCATTCCAAGTGTTTGATAAAATGCTTGGTTGGATTTTAGAGTAGAATTTTATGCTCTTGGCTTGGGAAGGTAACTTAGAAACTCTTGAGTTACTAATGTCCATGTAATTGATGATTGGGAGCCATTAACTCTAGATCTCACTAATTGAATTGGTGGAGAACTAGGACTTATGGACTTGGATTGATATAGTAATGACATGTCACCATGTCATGTTTTTCTATGCCTTTTCATACAAGAAATAGATAATTAGTGCTTAAATATTGCATTCTTTTGTGCTTAAATGGTATATTTCCTTGATCTTTTAATTTGATAAATTTTGTACGAAATAAGAAAAAAAAGAAGCAAAAGAGCACAAAATAAGCTAAAAAGAAGAAAAGTGGAATTCTGGGCATGCTTTGAAGATTGAACACACTTTGGAACCTTAGGCCACACTTTTAAAAGCGTGGCCCATGACCATGAAACCATGGCATGTATTAATGCCTTATGCATGCATGGCGTTGCATGAATGAACACTAGCGTTCACCAATTGGCTAATAAGGCCGAAGAATGCATGCAAGTAATATTACACCAATCCTTTGACAAGGCATTAATGAAAGCATGCATTTAATTATTAATATGGATGCATGAATTAATAACCAAGGCTTGCATCGTATTTAGAATGAATTGAATAAAAACACAGCATGCATTTTCATTCCACCAATGCCATTGGGTTATTAAAGCATGCATTTCATTATCAATGCCACTAAAGCCATCATGCTTTAACGTAATGCATTTAATTAATGAAAGCATGCATTAAAGCTAAGCCAATGAAAGCAAAGGCAGCAAACGTTTCACTCACCAAGCGCTACAAAGAAGCAAGGAAGCAAGGCTTAAGGAGCCCACGTTTGCGTTCAAGTTGGCCCTCAAACGCCACCTCCAACGCCAGCAAAGTTTAGCCAGGATTGAAGATTAGCCCCAACGTTTGCACCGATGTTTGCCCTCAAACGTGGGGTCAAACGCCTTTGATGGCTGCCTTGGAGTCCTAGCGTTTGTGACCACGTTTTCCTCAAACGTTGGGGCCAAACATTGCTAGATGAATGCCCTGGAGGAAGCCCACACCTGCACCAACGTTTGACCTCAAACGTGAGGCCAAACGCCAATGACAGCAGCCGGCTGGTTCTGCATAACTTACATGAAGACGTTTGAGTCAATGTTTGACTGAAACGTTGACTCAAACGTAAATGCTCCAAAGTCTAAACTGCAAGCAGATTTCTTCTCAAGACCAAGAGTGATCAATCAGGGCCATCTTCAACCCAATTCCATCAAGGCCAAAAGCCCAATTGACACTACTCAAAGGCACAAGAGATATTTAGAATAGAAATTTCATTTTAATTATAATTTGTTTTTAATTTCATTTACATTTTCATTTTGTAAAAACTATATAAGGCATCATTTTCATCTTTGTTAAAGGAGGCTAGCTCTACTAGAGAGCAGTGGTAGTAGGAGCTATCTCTTAATTTTCTTCTTTGAATTTGATTTTTGGGAATTGGGAAGGAGAATTGATCTCTCTTCTTCATTGTTCTTGCTTCTGCACTTTTTACTCTTTGTTTTGGATCTTGGGTGGAGAATTGAAGAAATTCTGTTTCAATCTCACCTTGAGATCTCTCTCTGTTTATTTGTCTGCATAATTCAAGAAATTGTGATTTGGGATTTAAATTCTCTTTACTGTTTTCATCTTTACTTCTTCTGAAATTTGTTCTTCTATTTCTTTTGCAAATTGTTTTTTGCTGAATCAAGGAAGGGGTTGAGATCTATACTTGTTTTCTAGTCTCTTTGATCCCCTGAGATCTTAAACTTCATTTTACAATTGAGTTGAGTTTTCTTGCTGTTTTGGATTTTTCAAGCAATTTCCCTTTTCTGTTTAGATCTATTGCAAGTTATTGCATCTTTTACTTCTCTGCTTGATTGCACTTTACATTTTCTTGTTGAAGTTTTAATTCCCAGCAACCAATCCCTTTTACTTTTCATGCAATTTAATTATTCTGTAATTGTTCTAAGTGTTGTTTATTGCTTTCCTTTAAATTTCCTGCACCCAATCCCCTTTACATTTGATGCAATTTACATTTTTTGTCATTTAAGATTTTTCCAATTTACTTTTCTTGCTCTTTAAGCTTCTGTCCAATTTTACTTTCTGCAGTTCATAATTCTTGCTATTTATTTTCTGTTGGCTACATTTCATCCAATTTCAACTGAATGTTAGCTTGACTAAACTAATCACCCACTAAAGCTTGATCCATCAATCCCTGTGGGATCAACCTCACTCTAAGTGAGTTTTACTACTTGATGCGACCCGGTGCACTTGCCGGTGAGTTTTTAGGGTAGTTTCACTGATGCTAGGGCATTTTGGCCAGTTTCACTGACCTTTTCTTTACTGTTTTTAGGGTAGTTTCATGCATTTCCTTAGGAAATAAGCTAGTTTTGGGTAGATATTCACTTACATCTTGATTCAAGCATACATTGTGCATTTTACATGATTTCATGAGGATTTTGCATGAATTTAAGGACAAATTGGATGTTGCATTTCCCATGACTTGGACTAGAACTTTGATGCACTTTATTGCTTAATTTCAGGACAAACGAAGCAAAAAAGAACCACATTAGTGGCTACGTTAGTTGCACTAACGTTAACACTAACATGGAATGGGAGTAACTTGCAAAGTTAATGAGAAAAATGATTGCCAATAACGCTCTCGAAGCCATCATTGCCCACGTTAAGAAATAGAGCCAACGTTAGTGACATTTAACATTATCACTAACGTTGAACCAAGATCATGAGTGGCCACGTTAGAGTCCACGTTAACCTAGTTAACGTGGCCTCTAACGTTAAGAAGGAAGGGGGGAGCCAACGTTAGTGACACTCAACATTGTCACTAACGTTGGCCAAAGCACATTAAGCCACGTTAACTCCCACGTTAACCTAGTTAACGTGGAAGCTAACGTGAAGGAACAAAGTGGTCGACAACGTTAGTGACACCCAACATTGTCACTAACGTTGGAAGAACACAAGCCCCCAATGAGCCACATTGACTCCCACGTTAACCTAGTTAACGTGGAAGCTAACGTGAAGAAAGAAGGTGATTGCCAATGTTAGTGACACCCAACATTGTCACTAACGTTGGAAGGAGCCACACATGCCACCATGAGCCACGTTAACTCCCACGTTAACTTAGTTAACATGGAAGCTAACGTGGATAAGGGAAGGATGAGCCAACGTTAGTGACACTCAACTTTGTCACTAACGTTGGAGATGGCTAGCAAGGCCACGTTAGAAGCCACGTTAACCTAGTTAACGTGAAAAATAGGGGCAATTTAGAACGTTAGTGACAATGGTAAGTGTCACTAACCTTCTCGACGGATTGCAAGCCTACGTTAAAAGAACCACGTTAACTAAGTTAACGTGGGCTCTAACGTAGGGAAGTGGGAGGCTTCTCAGCGTTATTGGGAAAGTTGAGTCCCAATAACGTGTGCGAAGGACATAGTGGAAACGTTAGTGGCAATGTTTGTGCCACTGACGTTGAGGTTAACGTGGCCTTTAACTTTGGTGAGGAACGTTAGTAAAAAAGGTGATTGTCACTAACGTTCTCGAACCCATATTTTCACTGAACGTTAACACCACTAACTTCCTGTGCCAAAGCCCCTGCCCACTTCATACTTTCTCTCTGCAAGTAAAAGCTAAGCCCAATGAAGAAGAGAACTGCTTCCAACTCAAGATCCAAAGGCCCAAGACTTGAAGAATCAACTAGAAGAACAGAAGAGTAGTATATATAAGAGTATCTTTGAAATATTTTAGAGAGTTGGAAATTATAGGGAGACTCTTAGCATAGAACTACTCTCTGTATTTACTTTCTCTGCACTTCTAAGTTTTCATGATGTATTCTCCATCTTTGTTTTCATTTTCCATAGCTATGAACAACTAAACCCCTGTCATTGGGTTAGGGAGCTCTGTTGTAATTTGATGGATCAATACTAGTTTTCATTGTTCTTCTTCTATCTTTTCTCTTGATTTTACTTGAAAGCTTTCGATCTTCATCTAATTGAGTAGTTATCTTGAAAAAGAAGCTATTCATACTTGGATCTCTTCTGAACCTTGAAAGAGGAATGAAGAGATCAAGCTAGAAATGCTTTCTCATGCTGGACCAAATTGGGTTTGGATGGATATGTGACTATAATCCTCTCAACATTTGGTTTGGGAAATGCATGTGGTATAATCAGTGACCATACTTCATCTCTTCTCATGAGCAATTGACCAAGGAATTGGCTATTGATCAAGATTTGAGAGATTGAATTACAAGAAATTGTAATTCAATCACTTAAGATTGCCAAGGAGATCAATGAGTGCATTGATTGAGGAAGAGATGAAAATGAAATTGATCCGGAGAATGCAACATCTCCTATGCCCAATGAACTCCCCATTTCTGATCTTACCCATTCTCTTTGATTTCTGTTATTTACTTTAATGAGCAATTCCCCCATGCCCATTTACAATTCTGCAATTTACCTTCCGTCATTTACTTTCAGATCTATAATTCTAGCATTTACTTTCCTGTCAATTGCCTTCCCGCCATTTTATTTTCTGTAATTCTCAACTCAAATTCTGGATTCGCTCAACTAGAATAGTCCTCTAATTAAAGTTGCTTGATCAATCAATCCTTGTGGGATTCGACCTCACTCTATTGTGAGTTTTTGCTTGACGACAAATTCGGTACACTTGCCGAAGGGGAATTTGTTGAGAGACAAGTTTTCCATGCATCAAGTTTATGGCGCCGTTGCCGGGGATTGATTGTGCATCAACAATGATTAGATTGGAGGATAACTAGATTGAGCATTTTATTTTTGTTTGAGTCATTTACTTTCTGTTTTAGATAACTTCTTCCCTTCCCCCTTAATTTTTCTTTGTTATTTACTATTCATCTCACTAACCCACTAACTGTTTGATATATTTCATCACTCACACTAACAGTAATTCTGACAGATATACTTTATGCACCTATTCTCTTTGCTTGTACTTGTTGGTTGTATGACAGGGAGAAGAAGTAGGGCTTCAACTTCCTTTGATTCTGAACCTGAGAGAACCTTCCTTAGACTAAGGAGGGAGGCAAGAGAAAAACGTGTAGTTGGTGGTGAAGAAGAGGAGGAACACTTTGAGGAATACTTTGAACCAAACATGGAAGAAAACATGGAAAACCATCATGAAGAAGAGGCTCACAACCATGGCAGAGGAGGTGGAGCAAATCATGCTGGGGAGGATAGAAGAGTTTTAGGCTCTTACATCAATCCAAACCCAGGGAACTGTGGAAGTAGCATTCAAAAGCCAACCATCCATGCCAACAATTTTGAACTGAAGCCACAGCTCATCACCCTTGTTTAGAACAACTGTTCATTCGGAGGGAGTGTCCAAGAGGACCCCAATCAACATCTAACCACCTTCCTAAGAATATGTGACACAGTGAAGTCTAATGGTGTTCATCCTGACGCATATAGACTGCTCTTATTTCCATTCTCACTCAGGGATAAGGCAGCTAAGTGGCTGGAGTCTTTCCCAAGGGAGAGCTTGACAACTTGGGAAGACGTGGTGAACAAATTCTTAGCAAGATTTTACCCTCCTCAACGAATCAATAGGCTGAGAGCTGAGGTCCAAACTTTTAGGCAACAAGATGGTGAGACTCTATATGAAGCATGGGAGAGGTTTAAAGACTTAACAAGGAGGTGCCCACCAGATATGTTCAACGAATGGGTGCAGCTGCACATTTTCTATGAAGGGCTCTCTTATGAGTCAAAGAAGGCTGTAGACCATTCATCTGGAGGATCTTTGAACAAGAAGAAGACTATTGAGGAAGCCATAGATGTCATTGAAACAGTAGCAGAGAATGACTACTTCTATGCTTCCGAAAGAGGGAACACAAGAGGAGTAATGGAGCTAAACATTGTAGATGCTCTGCTGGCCCAAAACAAGCTCATTACCCAGCAGCTGGCTGACCTCACCAAGAAGATGGAGAGGAACCAAGTAGCAGCAGTCTCCACTTCATTAACAACCCAAGAAGGAGTGAATGAAGAAGCATAGGGTAGTCAGGAGCAAGCCAACTACATTGGGAATTCACCTAGGCAAAACCATGATCCATACTCCAAGACCTACAACCCTGGATGGAGGAATCACCCAAACTTTGGGTGGGGAAATCAACAAGACCAAAGCCTTGATCAAAGACGCCCAAATCCAAACAATGCAGCTACCCAACACTTCACATCTAGACCATATCAACACCCCCATAACAACACCTCCCCACATTTATATCAAGGCCAGAATAACCCTACTCAGCCTGACCTGTCATCATTTGATGAAAGAATCTCAAGGATTGAGAATCTACTTGAAGGCCTAAGCAAGGAGATTCAAGACAACAAGGTCTTCAAGGAGGAAGTGCGAGCCAGTTTCAAGAACCAGGGAGACACAATCAAGAGGTTGGAATCTCAAGTAGGATATCTCTCTGAGCAAATTCCCAAACCCACAGATGGATTCCCAAGTGACACAGAGAAGAATCCGAGAGGTGAAACAAAGAAGGTAAGATGGGAAGATTGCAAGATGGTCACTATAAGTGATAAGGAGACTGAGGACAAGCCAAGAAAGCTGTCAGAACAACCTGAAGATACCTCAGTAGAGGAGGTGGAAAAAGATTACCAAGAACCAGAAATCTCAAAACAGGAGTTGCTGAGACTCTATGCACCTTTTCCCCAACTGCTCAAGGGAGCTGTGGAGAGGAGAATATACTCAAGATTTCTTGACTTATTTGCATCTCTGCATGTGAACATACCATTCATCAAGACTATCCAACAAATGCCTGCATTCATCAAGTACATGAAGGAGTTGCTTCCCAGGAAAAGCTCACTCAAGGGAGGCCAAGCTATAGTGATGAACAAGGAGTGCAGTGCCCTCATTCAACCGCAGTTGCCTACAAAAAGAAAAGATCCAGGGAGTTTTCATGTCCCCTGTGCCATAGAAGAAACAATGTTTGATAGAGCACTTTGCGATTTGGGAGCAAGCATCAACTTAATGGCTCTATCCCTGGTGAAGAGGCTGCAGATCAATGAGATATTGCCCACAGATGTAGTCATCAGGCTGGCTGACAAAACTCAAAAACAAGCAAGAGGGGTGGTGGAAAACGTGTTGTTAAAGGTGAGGAAATACTTTCTTCCCACAGACTTTGTCATCTTGGACATGGAAGAGAGTCACACTCACCCAATCATATTGGGAAGACCATTCCTAGCTACAGCCAGAGCACTCATAGACGTGGAGCGAGGGGAGCTAATATTGAAGATCCATGATGAACAACTCAGCTTCAATGTCTTCAAACTCTCCCAAGAAACTGACCAAGAAAACAAAGAACCAAGCAATGATCATAACGGGATGCTGACAGAGGAAACAAGCACTGAGGCACCACCAACACATCTGAGAATCCCACTGAATGATGAACAAGGCAAACAGCAATCGTCACAGCTCAAGGAAAAGTTGGAGGAACCTAAACCACCAGAGGCATGTGAAGATAACAACAAAATTCACTTAAAAGAAGAAGTCGCCAAGAACAGGGAAGCGTCAAAAGGGACAAAGAAGAAGGTACCAAGGGGGTGGAGGAACAAGAAGATCCCTACGGAAGGCCTCTCTCCAGGAGATAAAGTGATTTCAGCTTACTTCCCAGAATTCCCCCCTAATCTCCCCACTGTACCATCTCAGTTACCTAAGGTCTTCACTATCAACAGAGTTCTTTCCTTGGAACATGTAGAGATCATTGATACAACCAATGGATATAAGTCCAAGGCAAGAGGGGAGGACTTGAAGCATTATCAACCACCCTGATGAAGGAGAAACGTCAAGCTAGTGACGCTAAAGAAGCGCTTCATGGGCGGCAACCCATGTTTTATTAGCTTTTACTAGTGAATAAGTCAATATTCATAAATTTCAACCCAAACTTGGTGAAGTCCTTATATTGCAGTATATAGTGAAGAACAAGTTTGGTGTTCAAAGCATACCAAGAAAGCATGAATGCAACAGAGAGCATTCTAGTCTTGGAGCTTTGAACAGAACTTTTCATCACAATGCTTCAAACTAAGTTTGGTGTCACCTCATGGTGCCACCAAAATGCATAAAGGGATACACAGTTAGTTAATTAGTTAGAGTTCATGAATAAACAATCTAATCTTTTCTTCTCTTTATTATTTTAGCCGTAAAAATCTAAATTGATTTTTTTTATGATATTTCTTACTTTTCTTATTTGATCTTTATAGGGAAAGGAAAGGAGCATTGAAAGAAATAGATTGGACAATTAAAGGAAGAAGGTTCGGACACCACAAAAGGAAGGACTATACACTTGTTCTAAAAAGGGAAGTCATTGGAAAATGTTGCCATACAACATTGAAAAAAATGGGACCCTTGAAGACCGAGCAATCTCCATCATAAAGTGATGATCCTTGTCCTTTCTACATGCACAACCCCAACCGTCCATCAAACAACCACTCCATTAATCCACACCCTCCATTCACTCACAACCTTTCTATAAAAGTGATCCTTGATCCGTACCCTAGCTCTACACTCCACATCCACTCTTCACACCTATCCATTTCGGAGCAAAGCATTTCCTAACCATTTAAACACATTCTCCTTCACCACCTTCATTGCACTCAACCCTAAACAACCAAAAGTCTCCACACCCTTGCCAACTCCATACATTAACCCTCAATCATGGCATCTTCAAGCTCTAAAAGAAGGAAGGGGAAGGAACCTATGGAGCAACACCCGTATGATGAAAAGAGATTCAGAAGCTTGCATCATGCATTGCAATACGGGTGGATGGTTGATAAAGAAATCATTTATGAGCTAGGATTTCAAGTTAGGAAAACTGAGTGTCCCAAAATTACAATGAAGGTAGAAAAGAGAAGATGGGAGCTCCTCACTGATCCGGTCATTAAGGTGAATGCAAATCTTATAAGAGAGTTTTATGCAAATGCGGTCCGTTATGATAAGGCAGATGAGTCATATACAAGCTTTGTGAGAGGAAAGATTGTGGATTTTGGCCCCATGAGTGTCATGAAGGCATTAAAACTGCGGTCCATACCGTTTGAAGAAGAGAGTTATCATTCAAGGATGGACAACAACCCTAATCATGATCAGATTGTGCAAGACATTTGTGTACCAGGAGCTGACTGGGAAAGATATGCAGATAGGAGACCAAGGTTCATCAAGAGAGCAGATCTTACTCCGGAAGCAAAGGGATGGTTCGAGATTGTATGGAGGTCCATCCTCCCAGCAGCGAACAACTCGGAGGTGAATCTCAAGAGAGCCACACTGGTACACTGTATACTCAAAGGAGGAGAAATCAAGGTTCATGAACTCATAGCAGAAGGCATTAGAAAAATGGCAGAGAAAAGCGACTCAAGAGGAACGTTAGGTTACCCTAGCACTATTTACCGACTGTGCAAGAAAGCTGGGGTGGTGTTTGAAGATGAGGACCCCGTGTGGATAAAAGAGGGCATTCCAATAACCGTTCAACGAATGCATGCCACTGCATCCCCCCTACCTCAACGGAAGCAAAGGAAGAGGACAGCCCCTCAAGTAGTAGAAGGACAAGCCGTAGAAGGGCAAGCACCAACCACTTTGGATATGCATCAATTGCAGGAGGCCATTAGTGGACTATCTCAACAATATTTGGAGAGCCAAGGAGCACAGAGAGAACTTCAACTATAGATGATGGGGCAGCAAGAGGAGTCACTCTCAAGATGGATGACTCAACAAGGGGATTGTCAAAAGCAAATGATGGATCAGCAATTGAGTCAAGGACAACAATGGAATGAAACATTTCACAGGATGGAACAAAGGCAAAATGAGCAACAAGAATCCATCCAGAGGCTAATCAACATCCAAGCACATCAAGGTGCACATATACATGAGATGCATCGAAGACAAATAGAACAGGCAGAACTATTGGACGAGCAAAGGGCATTCGCAGAAGGAGTTTACATGAGCGAGACTGGGCATCATATAAATACTCAAGCCAGGCTCGGTTACTTGGTAGGACAACTGCCTATATTGCATCCAAGAATCACAAGGTATGAAGAAATGAGGGATGAATTAGCACGAGAAGAAAGACAAAGGGTGGAAGAGAGTCATGAATCAGTAAGAAAGGCACTTGAGGATTGGAAGCAAGCAAGATTGGCACGGATGAGAGGGAATGCAAGAGGACACAAAGAAGACAAACAAGGAGGAAAGCATGGACATCCACAAGAGTAAAAGGTGGTGGAGTTCTTTCTTTGGTCTATCTTGTTCTAAGTTTTAAATAAGGAAGATCTTGTATGAAATAGAACTTGCTTCCATGATTAGTTTAAACTTTTTTAAATTCTGTTTTTTTTTAAGTTTATGTGTTGAAGAGGTCTCTGTGTGCTAGTCTCTATGTCACTGCATCATTTCTTTACTTACTTGTATGCTTGTCCCTTTTGAATCAAATGAAAAGAGAATGATTGTTTTCAAAAGACCAGAGTGGAGTTCATACTAGGGAGTAAGTCCATGAGTTTGTGGTGTGGTCATAAGTTAGCTAAGTTGGTTCAACCATAGGGTGGGAAGACAACTATCTGTCATGAATACTATGCTTGAGACACACCCCATGAGACTAGATAAATAAGAAGATCCTAATAAGAAAAAGGGAAAGAACAATCAAAGTTGAGGAATAAAAGAAAAATAGTAAGCAATAAGGCTAGGCACCAATGGTTTTAATCTTGAAACATGTGTATGTGGTGCTCCTGTGTGAGGGATCTACTTGGATGAATAAGCTCTTAGGGGTGCCTTATCACTTGGTAACTTGGGTTAACTAACCTGGGATTATCAGCTGAAAGTCCACTATCAAGAGTAACCCTCACCACAGAGCATTTAGTAACCCAAAGAGGTGCTGGACACCAAGGTCTCAAGAAAAGAAAATAAATAAACTATGTGCCTGTGGTGTGTATGTATGGGGGAGAGACTTGAGCAAGTAAGTCCTTAGGGGTGCTTCAACACCTAGCACCTTGAACAAACTGGTTCGGGAGTGTTGGCTGAAAGCTTATTTTAAAGAGTTGCCCCCTTACAGAGCACTTAGCTTAAGAACAAAAATAAGCCCTCAAATAACAACAAAAGGATCAATGAATAAAAGTTTCATGGGATGCAATAACAAGTGAGTATTCTAGGACATGATAAAGGTATGAAAGCCAGGAATGAGCCTAAGTTGATATGCATGAAACCACCATAAAACTAGGACATGACTTCCACAAGAATGACTCATGTCTCTTGGCATTTCTTTCATCATTCTCTTGTTCCAGTACTTGCTTGGGACAAGCAAGCTTTAAGTTTGGTGTTGTGATGCCAGGGCATTTTGGCCAGTTTCACTGACCTTTTCTTTACTGCTTTTAGGGTAGTTTCATGCATTTCCTTAGGAAATAAGCTAGTTTTGGGTAGATATTCACTTACATCTTGATTCAAGCATACATTGTGCATTTTACATGATTTCATGAGGATTTTGCATGAATTTAAGGACAAATTGGATGTTGCATTTCCCATGACTTAGACTAGAACTTTGATGCACTTTATTGCTTAATTTCAGGACAAAGGAAGCAAAGAAGAACCACATTAGTGGCTACGTTAGTTGCACTAACGTTAACACTAACGTGGAATGGGAGTAACTTGCAAAGTTAATGAGAAAAGTGATTGCCAATAACGCTCTCGAAGCCATCATTGCCCACGTTAAGAAATAGAGCCAACGTTAGTGACACTTAACATTATCACTAACGTTGAACCAAGATCATGAGTGGTCACGTTAGAGTCCACGTTAACCTAGTTAACGTGGCCTCTAACGTTAAGAAGGAAGGGGGGAGCCAACGTTAGTGACACTCAACATTGTCACTAACGTTGGCCAAAGCACATTAAGCCACGTTAACTCCCACGTTAACCTAGTTAACGTGGAAGCTAACGTGAAGGAACAAAGTGGTCGACAACGTTAGTGACACCCAACATTGTCACTAACGTTGGAAGAACACAAGCCCCCAATGAGCCACGTTGACTCCCACATTAACCTAGTTAACATGGAAGCTAACGTGAAGAAAGAAGGTGATCGCCAACGTTAGTGACACCCAACATTGTCACTAACGTTGGAAGGAGCCACACATGCCATCATGAGCCACGTTAACTCCCACGTTAACTTAGTTAACGTGGAAGCTAACGTGGATAAAGGAAGGATGAGCCAACGTTAGTGACACTCCACTTTGTCACTAACGTTGGAGATGGCTAGCAAGGCCACGTTAGAAGCCACGTTAACCTAGTTAACGTGGACTCTAACGTGGAAAATAGGGTTAATTTGGAACATTAGTGACAATGGTAAGTGTCACTAACATTCTCAAAGGATGGCAAGCCTACGTTAAAAGAGCCATGTTAACTAAGTTAACATGGGCTCTAACGTAGGGAAGGGGGAGGCTTCTCAACGTTATTGGGAAAGTTAAGTCCCAATAACGTGTGCGAAGGACATAGTAGAAACGTTAGTGGCAACATTTGTGCCACTGACGTTGAGGTTAACGTGGCCTTTAACTTTGGTGAGGAACGTTAGTAAAAAAGGTGATTGTCACTAACGTTCTCGAACCCATATTTTCACTGAACGTTAACACCACTAACTTCCTGTGCCAAAGCCCCTGCCCACTTCATACTTTCTCTCTGCAAGTAAAAGCTAAGCCCAATGAAGAAGAGAACTGCTTCCAACTCAAGATCCAAAGGCCCAAGACTTGAAGAATCAACTAGAAGAACAGAAGAGTAGTATATATAGGAGTATCTTTGAAATATTTTAGAGAGTTGGAAATTATAGGGAGACTCTTAGCATAGAACTACTCTCTGTATTTACTTTCTCTGCACTTCTAAGTTTTCATGATGTATTCTCCATCTTTGTTTTCATTTTCCAGAGCTATGAACAACTAAACCCCTGTCATTGGGTTAGGGAGCTCTGTTGTAATTTGATGGATCAATACTAGTTTTTATTATTCTTCTTCTATCTTTTCTCTTGATTTTACTTGAAAGCTTTCGATCTTCATCCAATTGAGTAGTTATCTTGAAAAAGAAACTATTCATACTTGGATCTCTTCTGAACCTTGAAAGAGGAATGAAGAGATCAAGCTAGAAATGCTTTCTCATGCTGGACCAAATTGGGTTTGGATGGATATGTGACTATAATCCTCTCAACACTTGGTTTGGGAAATGCATGTGGTATAATCAGTGACCATACTTCATCTCTTCTCATGAGCAATTGACCAAGGAATTGGCTATTGATCAAGATTTGAGAGATTGAATTACAAGAAATTGTAATTCAATCACTTAAGATTGCCAAGGAGATCAATGAGTGCATTGATTGAGGAAGAGATGAAAATGAAATTGATCCGGAGAATGCAACATCTCCTAAGCCCAATGAACTCCCCATTTCTGATCTTACCCATTCTCTTTAATTTCTGTTATTTACTTTAATGAGCAATTCTCCCATGCCCATTTACAATTCTGCAATTTACCTTCCGTCATTTACTTCCAGATCTATAATTCTAGCATTTACTTTCCTGTCAATTACCTTTCCGCCATTTTATTTTCTGCAATTCTCAACTCAAATTCTGGATTCGCTCAACTAGAACAGTCCTCTAATTAAAGTTGCTTGATCAATCAATCCTTGTGGGATTCGACCTCACTCTATTGTGAGTTTTTACTTGACGACAAATTCGGTACACTTGCCGAAGGGGAATTTGTTGAGAGACAAGTTTTCCGTGCATCACCAACCTCATCAAGTTTTTGGTGCCGTTGCCGGGGATTGATTTAGATCAACAATGATTAAGTGGGCGAGAAGTCTAGATCAAGCATTTTCTTTATTTTTGTTTTCTGTTTTAGATTGAAACCAAGGTGTTTGAGTTTTTACCTCACTAAGAAATTCTCATCTCTGATATAAGTAATTTCAATTTTCCTTGGTGTTGTGTTTTCCAAAATTCAAATGAGTTCAACTCATCTTATGATCAAACAAATTTTATGGGATATTACCCGCCATCACCAATCTCTAATGGTGGCTGGGAATATCACCAAGAGAATACACATTCTGAGCACTCCAATTCATGGAGATTTGCTTCAGAGACACAAGATGAGCAAGAAAATCATATGGGATACCAACCACCACCACAAAATGATTCATATCATTATCTTCATGGTGGATGGAAGTATCACCAAGGAATAAAAGAGCATCCACCCTCACTTCCCAGTTTCTCAGTTGAAAGTTCTTCATTATTTAATTATGCCTCAACACAAAGTTTCTTCCAAGATGCATACAAGTCATCCCATCAACCACACAACTCATTCCACACCCCTCAACACAAATTCACCACAACACATCCATGTCACCAAAATTACTCTCAACCTTTATCTCTTGAACCAACAGATGAGGATTACCTTCAATGGTCCTTAGAAAGCCAATGCCAAGCCATTGAAGTACACAGACAACTTGTGAAAAGAGACACACAATCCCAATCTTGGAAAGAAATCCTCTTCAAGAAGATGAAACGGCCCTTAGAGCAAACAAGGAGGAACTTAGAACCATCAAATAGTGAGGATGAAGATAAATTTGTGGGTGAAGAAGTGGAAAAACAAGAACAAAAAGTCCCTGTGTCAAGTGGAATTGCAACGAAGGATGAGAAACATGAGCCAAGGATTTTACATTCACAAAATCTACTTGAGGTGACAATGAAACATAAAGATTTCCTCCCAATGGAATTAATAGAAAATCAGGAAAAAGAAGAGGAGGAAGCCAATTAAGAGAAGTCACACTCAACTGAAGCAGAGAAGTGCAAAGAGGAAAAGCTCATGGAACCACCAATGTAAAAAGCTCTTGATGAAGAAATCACTCCAACAATCACACAACCACCAAGACTTGGACTCAAGGAAGTGAAGGCAATTAACAAAAGCACCGAGAAGAGGATTGTGACCAAGCTACAAAGGACAATATTCATGAAAAGGAGAAGGTCAACTACAAGCAATCCTCCCCCTGATCCAGCAAGCAAGCTCAATCAAGTCATTAACAAAAGAAAGCTTGCTGAGGAGAGACCAAGACAGGGGGCAATAGCTGAATCTTCACCCCTCTTGAGGTCATTCCTCTTAACAAACTGGAAGAAGAGGAAGAAAGTGAAGAACAATATGTCAAGCTAATGACACTAAAAGAGCACTTGTTGGGAGGTAACCCAACCGTAGATAACATTTTTTCTCTGCTTTGTTTTCTTTTTGTGCTTTGTTTAAATTCAATAAATTGGCATATGGTTACATTCTAAGTTTGGTGTTGCCCTGCAACAAGCTGTTTTCTATCTTCATGGATGATTGCATCAATTTTATATGGAAGTGTCACACTAAGATTCTAAGTTTGGTGTGCCACTTAATTTTCTATGCAAGTCATCCAGCAGCACCACTTGTTTGCATAATCACAATGCCTCTGGAGTTTTATTTTTCTCTTTTGATTTAACACTTTTTCATTCTACTTGCTTTAGTTATTTTTATGTTTTTTCAATGCTTTCCTCTTGTTTGCTTATTAACTGTCTTTGTTAGTACATCACCAAGAGATTCTTATTCATGACAGATTCTTGGCTTGGTGATTGTACTTAACAAATAACAGTTTCATTTGCTTAGTTTTAATTCAAATAAATTGACATATGATTGCATTCTAAGTTTGGTGTTGCTATGCAACAAAATTTGGTTCCCATATCTACTAGATACTTGCATTAATTTCAAGTGAAAGTGTCACACTAAGTTTGGTGTGCCACTTATCTTTTATGCAATGTATTGTGCTCATCTTCTTAAGTTTGCAATCACAATGTCTCTGTCTCTTGTGCCTTGATTGCTATCTTTAATTTTGCTTGCTTAAAACACATGTGCTACTAACATTTCATTGTATAAGATATTTATGATCCATCTTAGTCCCATAGCCATTGTTCTAATTATTGCTTGAGGATGAACAAGCATTCTGAGTTTGGCAAGGGAAAGGGAAGAATGGGAGGAAAATGACAACAATAGAGAAGATGAATTACAAGGTTGTAAAGTTCCTTTTCCTCTCCTTTGTTTCCAGCACTTTAAATTGCATGATTGTCTTTATATTCTCTGTATGCATGTGTGGTATGAATGAGCATAGCCTGAATGATGATCTGTAAAATGTTGCCATGCCATTATGACTACCAACTTGAGTTTTGTAAAGTTCAAAGCAGTAAAGTATCATGATCATAAACAAACAAGGCATTAAAGAAGAACTTAGCATGTGCATACAAGTATTGGAAAGCTAGTATGATTAATTATTGTTGAAATGCATTGGATTTTATTTAATTGAAGTTTTCATCTAGGACATTTTGTGAAATCTTTTGAAATCATGAAAACCTTGAAGAAGCAATTGCAAATAAAGCAAGAAAGAAAAAAGGGAAAGAATGAGAAAGCTGAAGGCTCTGAGTACCAATGACAATTTCATTGTTAAGTACTTGTGGTGTTTATGTATCAAGTAAAATGCTTGAAAATAAAACACTTAGAAGTCAAGGCTAGGCTCAAGTGCAAAAGCACTCCCTCAAAGCTCAAGGCTCTGAGCATCAATGATTAGAGAGTCAGGAAAAGAAACAAATGAGCTTAATGAAGTCCTCTAATTAAATGCTTGTGGTGCTTATGTATCAAGTGGTAATACTTGAAAACAAAGCATTTATAGTCGTAGCTTTGTTATCAACTCATGGGGTAAAGCACCCAAAAGGAAAAGCTAATAAGAAAATCAAAAGCTTGTTTCAAGGAAGAAATATAAGAAAAAGATTTCATAAATTGAGCTAGATAGAAGCATCAATCATTTACATTTCTTTTATGATTGTAGCATGCTTAGGAAACTAGCTTACCATGAACATTGAGTTGCTATTCTTCTTAACTTGGATTGTCAATATCTATTGCATGATTCTTTTCTTTCTTGGGGACAAGCAAGGTTTAAGTTTGGTGTTGTGATGACATGTCACCATGTCATATTTTTCTATGCTTTTTCATACAAGAAATAGATAATTAGTGCTTAAATATTGCATTATTTTGTGCTTAAATGGTATATTTTCTTGATCTTTTGATTTGATAAATTTTGTAGGAAATAAGAAGAAAAAGAAGCAAAAGAGCACAAAATAAGCTAAAAAGAAGAAAAGAGGAATTCTGGGTACGCTTTGATGATTGAGCACACTTTGGAACCTTAGGCCACTCTTTTAAAAGCGTGGCCCATGACCATGAAACCATGGCATGTATTAATGCCTTATGCATGCATGGCGTTGCATGAATTAACACTAGCATTCACCAATTGGCTAATAAGGCCGAAGAATACATGCAAGTAATATTACACCAATCCTTTGACAAGGCATTAATGAAAGCATGCATTTAATTATTAATATGAATGCATGAATTAATAACCAAGGCTTGCATCGTATTAAGAATGAATTGATTAAAAGCACAGCATGCATTTTCATTCCACCAATGCCATTGGGTTATTAAAGCATGCATTTCATTATCAATGCCACTAAAGCCATCATGCTTTAACGTAATGCATTTAATTAATGAAAGCATGCATTAAAGCTAAGCCAATGAAAGCAAAGGCAGCAAGCGTTTCATTCACCAAGCACTACAAAGAAGCAAGGAAGCAAGGCTGAAGGAGCCCACGTTTGCGTTCAAGTTGGCCCTCAAACGCCACCTTCAACTCCAGCAAAGTTCAGCCAGGATTGAAGATTTGCCCCCAACGTTTGCACCCACGTTTGCCCTCAAACGTGAGGTCAAACACCTTTGATGGCTGCCTTGGAGTCCCAGCGTTTATGACTACGTTTTCCTCAAACATTGGGGCCAAACGTTGCTAGATGAATGCCCTGGAGGAAGCCCACGTCTGCGCCAACGTTTGACCTCAAACATGAAGTCAAACGCCAATGACAGCAGCTGGCTGGTTCTGCATAACTTACACGAAGATGTTTGAGTCAACGTTTGACTCAAACGTTGACTCAAACGTAAATGCTCCATCCCCTGAGATCTTCAACTTCATTTTACAATTGAGTTGAGTTTTCTTGCTGTTTTGGATTTTTCAAGCAATTTCCCTTTTCTGTTTAGATTTATTGCAAGTTATTGCATCTTTTACTTCTTTGCTTGATTGCACTTTACATTTTCTTGTTGAAGTTTTAATTCCCAGCACCCAATCCCTTTTACTTTTCATGTAATTTAATTATTCTGCAATTGTTCTAAGTGCTGCTTATTGCTTTCCTTTAAATTTCCTGCACCCAATCCCCTTTACATTTGATGCAATTTACATTTCTTTTTATTTAAGATTTTTCTAATTTACCTTTCTTGCTCTTTAAGCTTCTGTCCAATTTTACTTTCTGCACTTTATAATTCTTGCTATTTATTTTCTGTTGGCTACATTTCATCCAATTTCAACTGAATGTTAGCTTGACTAAACTAATCACCCACTAAAGTTGCTTGATCCATCAATCCCTGTGGGATCGACCTCACTCTAAGTGAGTTTTACTAGTTGATGCGACCCGGTACACTTGCCGGTGAGTTTTAGGTGTTGGATTTCGGTTTCAACCTCATCATATAGCTCATTTGACTTTCATTTACTACTAGTTAGAGGATGACTTAATGAGATTGATCCTTGCCAATTATCATGTTGTGGTTAGTGATAGGGATAGAGATCCTTGACCACTAAACCTTGCCAAGGCCTTTGTTAGTTGTTAGTTTATTTTCATTGCCATTTACATTTCATGTCTCTTATCTCAAAAACCCCAAAAACATACCTCATAACCAATAACAAGACACTTTATCACAATTCCTAGGGAGAACGACCCGAGGTTTGAATACTTCAGTTTATAAATTTAGGGGTTTGTACTTGTGACAAACAATCTTTTGTATGAAAGGATTATTTGTTGGTTTAGAAACTATACTTGTAACGAGAATTCATTTGTGAATTCTAAACCGTCAAAAATCCATTCATCAAAATGGCGCCGTTGCCGGGGAGTTGCAATGGTGTTATGTTATTGGTTCTTGTATATATGTGAATAGTGTGAATAGGTTTGTCTTTTGCTTGTTTACTAGTTTTTGTTAGTTTTATTTTGCTTTTCCACTATGAATTCTCACTTTGGCTATGAGTTTCGTTATTACTATCTTGTAGGAAATATGGACTTTAATGACAACATGTACCAAGGATGGAACACTTCAAGATGGGAGGAGCCTCAAGGAATTGATCACTCCTATTGGCAACAACCTCCGGATCCTTATAGGTATAACCACCATCCTAATACATGTCAATTTGATGGCTATGGTGAATCTTTTTGTGATAATAAAGTACCACCACCATATGCTTATGAGCCTTATCCTCAACATGACTATCAACCATGCTCACAAGCCCATTTTTACCAAGTACCTTCTTGTGACCCATATCCATTGTATGACCAATCACCCATGCCATTTCCTTGTGACCATTATGAGCAAGTACCTTTAGAACCAACACAACCTTACCATGATTACTACCAAGAACTACCTCAATGCACACCATCTTCATACCCTTACTATGAAGAACCGCCTTCCCACTACGAACCCTTTCTCCAAAATAATGAACCTTCCTATCCACCCTAAGCCCCAATAGATGATTCTCTCACCTTGCTACTTCAAGGACAAGTGGATATGCAAAGGAACACCCTAGATTTTATGACTAATTTGACTAAGGTAGTGCATACTTTAGCCTACCAATGCTTGAACCCTCAAGGTGCTTCCGTGGCCACATGCGAGAAATTAAAAGATGAGCAAAGTATGAAAGAGAGATTGGAAAATCTGGTGAAGAAGGAAGAGTTGAGCTTTGTATTGGAGCAATTGGAGAAACCTAGGGTCATTGAAGAAAAGGAAGAAGTGGTTGAAGATCTAGGAGATGCGGAACCACCATGGAAATCTCAACAACATCCGAAGCATATAGAGATAGAAGAATATGAGAAGGTTGATCAAGAGATGGATTTAATCATCAATGATTTCTTATCAATAATTGAATCCCCTCCCATGGAACATGAAATTGAAGCTATTGAAGACAACTCAACACCAAATGATGTTGGTGATCTCATTGAAGACTCTTCTATCAAAGGTGAAGTTGATATGGAAGTAGATTTCACACAATCTCCTAAATTTAACTTGATTGATGATGAGGAGGAATTAGAAGAAGTCAACAGGCAAGAAGTAGATGAAAGAAGTTGTCAAGAGGTGGAGATACCCAAAGGAGAGCATAAAGAAGTCAACCTTGCATTGTCTAAGTGTGGAGAGGTTTCCCTCCCTAAATCACCGTTCAACACGATATTCAAGTGGGTAGAATTCTCAAACCTAAGTTTTACTTTCTCACTTGAATATGGCTTGATTGAAACGAATGGAAAACTTAGAGCTCTTTGTAGAACTAAAAGTAAAAAGGGGTTGTGTAGTGGTTGGAAGTTTGGAATTAGGCTCATTGAGGTTAAGTTCTCAAGGTATAGGAACTATGATTGGAGGAATGCTATTTCACATGGATCTATGAAGAAGACTTGGTGTGCTAAAGAGAATTCTATTTGTCAACCATCCGATCGGAAAATTCATGAAGATCAACTAGAAGGCGGGTGCGAAAATAAGATATGGGATCCCGGATCGAAGCATGAAGACCAACTATGGAAGCTCGTATCTTAGATGGAACTCCATCCAAACTTGGTGAAGATGGTTGGAATTTCTGTCAACCATTTGAGGAGCAAAAATCCTTGGAGATTCAAGGATGAGTACAAGCATAAGCCACCATGACAAAGAGCTTCCCAAATGTCCAACTTAAGGACTTAAACTAAAAGTGCTAGGTGGGAGACACCCTACCATGGTAAACTCTTTCCACCCCCTTGCATTTTTGATTAATAAGTGAATTGAGTTACCATTGTAGATAGTTTTCTTTCCATATATTTGTTTCAATAAATTGGTTGTAGGTTACTTGTGGGGCAAGCTTCTTTTTGCTTGTATTAGAAAATTCTCAAAAAGCTAAAAAGATTTTTGTATTTTTACAATTGTGATTGATTTTGAGCTATAGGTAGTGTTAGGAGGATTTCGAGCTATTTTTTCTATTTCTGAAAAAAAGGGGGGTCAAGGACGCGTACGCACACTGTGCGCGTGCGCATCCATATGCGGATGCAGGCTCATACTTTTTCCAGAGAGTTAGGCAATCCTTGAGCCTACACTAAGCTAATCGCATAACCTCATTCACGCATATACGCATTGCGCGCATACGCATCGATATACATATTTGGCAATGCACGCGAACGCATGATGAATGAGGATTCTTGCCGGTTTAGAATCAAGAATCGATTCGTTAGAAGCATAGTCCAAACCAACAATGAATTCTCTTAATCAAATATCAAATTCAAATTAAAATAACCAAGAGTAATTAAACCTCGGGTCGTTCTCCCTAGGAATTGCAATGAAATGTCATGTTGTTGGCTATGAGAGAAATGGGGGTTGGATGATGGAAATTGGCAAGAAATTAGAATGCAAGAAGGTAACTTAACATGCAAGGAATTAAATGAAGGCAAGTGAAGGCAATAAAAATGGAAATTGAAAGCTAAAAAGGACTCTTGGAAAGAAGTGGGTAGTTAAGGATTCCTATCCTAATTATGGACCACAAACATGGTAATTGTGTGTAAATTAATCTCAATTAGTTAACCCTACATCGAGGATAAGTCAACTAGGCATAATTAATTTCAATCCACAAGTCCTAATGATGAGAGGATAATTTATACGCTTTTTGACACTGTTTTTAGTATGTTTTTAGTAGGATCTAGTTACTTTTAGGGATGTTTTCATTAGTTTTTATGTTAAATTCACATTTCTGGACTTTACTATGAGTTTGTGTGTTTTTCTGTGATTTCAGGTATTTTCTGGCTGAAATTGAGGGACTTGAGCAGAAATCAGATTCAGAGGTTGAAAAAGGACTGCTGATGCTGTTGGATTCTGACCTCCCTGCACTCAAAGTGGATTTTCTGGAGCTACAGAACTCGAAATGGCGCGCTTCTAATTGCGTTGGAAAGTAGACATCCAGGGCTTTCCAGCAATATATAATAGTCCATACTTTGGCCAAGAATTGACGACGTAAACTGGCGTTCAACGCCAGCCTTCTGCCCAAATCTGGCGTCCAGCGCCAGAAAAGGATCCAAAACCAGAGTTGAACGCCCAAACTGGCACAGAAACTGGCGTTCAACTCCACAAATGGCCTCTTCACGTGCTACACTTAAGCTCAGCCCAAACACACACCAAGTGGGCCCCAGAAGTGGATTTATGCATCAATTACTTACTCATGTAAACCCTAGTGACTAGTTTATTATAAATAGGACCTCTTACTAGTCTTTTTGACAATCCTGGATTGTATTGATCCTGTGATCACGTTTTAGGGGGCTGGCCATCTCGGCCATGCCTGGACCTTCACTTATGTATTTTTAACGGTAGAGTTTCTACACTCCAGAGATTAAGGTGTGGAGCTCTGCTGTTCCTCAAAGATTAATGCAAAGTACTACTGTTTTCTATTCAATTCTTATTATTTCGCTTCTAAGATATCCATTCGCACCCAAGAATGTGATGAAGGTGATGATTATGTGTGACGCTCATCATCCTTCTCCCTTATGAACGCGTGCCTGACAAACACTTCTGTTCTACATGAATTAAGCTAGAATGAGTATCTCTTAGATCTCCTAACCAGAATCTTCGTGGCGTAAGCTAGAATGATGGCGGCATTCAAGAGAATCCGGAAGGTCTAAACCTTGTCTGTGGTATTCCGAGTAGGATTCAATGATTGAATGACTGTGACGAGCTCCTAACTCGCGATTGCAGGGCGTTAGTGACAGACGCAAAAGGATAGTAAATCCTATTCCAGCATGATCGAGAACCGACAGATGAATAGCCGTGCCGTGACAGGGTGCGTGAGCATATTATTCACTGAGAGGATAAGATGAAGCCATTGACAAGGGTGATGCCTCCAGACGATTAGCCGTGCCGTGACAGGGCATTGGATCATTTTCCCGTGAGATGACCGAAAGTAGCCATTGACAGTGGTGATGTATCACATAAAGCCAGCCATGGAAAGGAGTAAGACTGATTGGATGAAGATAGTAGGAAAGCAGAGGTTCAGAGGAACGAAAAGCATCTCCATTCGCTTATCTGAAATTCCTACCAATGATTTACATAAGTATCTCTATCCCTATTTTATTATTCATTATTCGAAAACCATATCACTGTTTTATATCTGCCTGACTGAGATTTACAAGGTGACCATAGCTTGCTTCATACCAACAATCTCCGTGGGATTCGACCTTTACTCACGTAAGGTATTACTTGGACGACCCAGTGCACTTGCTGGTTAGTTGTATCGAAGTTGTGACAATTATGAATTAAGATCAAAGCACCAAGCTTTGGAGCCATTACCAGGGATTGTTCGAGCCTGGACATCACAATTTCGTGCACCAAGTTTTTGGCGCCGTTGCCGGGGATTGTTTGAGTTTGGACAACTGACGGTTCATCTTATTGCTCAGATTAGGTAATTTTCTTTTTATTTTCTTTTAAAAAAAAAATTTTCAAAAATAATTTCAAAAATCTCTCATCTGTTTTCGAAAAAAAAAAAGATAAAAATGTTTTCAAAAATAAATTATTCTATGGCTTCAGAATTTTTAAGAATGAATTCTAGTGTTTCATGAAGCATGTGAAGCCTGGCTGGCTGTAAAGCCATGTCTAAATTTATTTGGACTGAGGCAGCAATTTGTTATCAAGAGCAAGCTAGTTGGAGTTAATCCACCTGCTACTGTTTCTGATTTACATGCTAAAGCTTGGCTGGCCATTGGCCATGTCTAGTGTTTTGGACTGGAGCTTTCTTTGAAAGCTTGGCTGGCTAGTGAGCCATGTCTAATTCCTGGACTGAAGCTTTAGACTAACATGGCAAGATTCCTGGAATTCATATTAAAAATTTTGGAATCCTTATTTTTTTTTATATTATTTTCGAAAAAAAATCCAAAAAAAATTAGAAAATCATAAAAATAAAAAATATTTTGTGTTTCTTGTTTGAGTCATGTGTCATGTTATAAGTTTGGTGTCAATTGCATGTGCATCTTGCATTTTTCGAAAATTTCATGCATTCATAGTGTTCTTCATGATCTTCAAGTTGTTCTTGGTAAGTCTTCTTGTATGATCTTGATGATTTTTTGTTTTGTGTCTTTTCATGTTTATCATATGCATTCTTGAATTCTTAGTGCCTAAGCATTAAAGAATTCTAAGTTTGGTGTCTTGCATGTTTTCTTTGCATTAAAAATTTTTCAAAAAAAGTGTTCTTGGTGTTCATCTTGACATTCATAGCATTCTTGCATGCATTCATTGTTTTGATCTAAAAATTTCATGCATTGCATATTTTTCATGTTTTTCAAAAAATTTCAAAAATAAAAAAAAATATCTTTCCCTTTTTCTCTCATCAAATTCGAAAATTTGGATTGAATTTTTCAAAATTTTTTAAAATCAAATTGTTTCTCATGAGTCAAATCAAATTTTCAATTTGAAAATCTTATCTTTTTCAAAATCTTTTTCAAAAATCAAATCTTTTTCAAATATCTTAGTAATTTTCGAAAATTCCAAAAATATTTTTCAAAAATCTTTTTCTTATTTTTAAAATCAATTTTCGAAAATAACATAATCAATTAATGTTTTGATTCAAAAATTTGAAGTTTGTTACTTGCTTGTTAAGAAAGATTCAAACTTTAAGTTCTAGAATCATATCTTGTGATTTTTTTTATGAATCAAGTCATTAATTGAGATTTTAAAAATCAAATCTTTTTCAAAAACTAATTTCTATCATATCTTTTCAAAAATATCTTCTTATCTTATCTTTTTCAAAAATATCTTTTCAAAATATCTTTTCTAACTTCCTAACTTCTTATCCTTTCAAAATTTGTTTCAACTAACTAACTAACTTTTTGTTTGTTTCTTAACTTTTTCAAAACTACCTAACCAACTCTCTCTCTCTAATTTTCGAAAATATCTTCCCTCTTTTTCAAAAATTTCTTTTTTATTAACTAATTATTTTTATTTTTAATTTTAAATTTTTTCGAAAAAAAAAAAAATAAATACTAACCCCTTTCAAAAACTATTTTCGAAAATCACTAACTCTTTTTCAAATATTAATTTCGAAAATTCCCTCCTTCTCTCTCATCTTATTCTATTTATTCATTCATTAACTAACATCTCTTCCTCACATCATCACCAAATTCGAACCCCCTCTTCTATCTGTGTTCGAATTTCTTCTTCTTTTCTTCTACTAACAATAAGGAACCTCTTTACTGTGACATAGAGGATTCCTCTTCTTTTCTTGTTCTCTTCTCTTTCTTATGAGCAGGGACAGAGAAAAAGGTATTCTTGTTGAAGCAGATCCAGAACCTGAAAGGACTCTGAAGAGAAAATTAAGAGAAGCTAAAATACAACAATCCAGAGATAACCTTTCAGAAATTTTCGAACAGGCAGAGGAGATGGCAGCCGAAAATAATAATAATGTAAGGAAGATGCTTGGTGACTTTACTGCACCTAATTCCAATTTACATGGAAGAAGCATCTCCATTCCTGCCATTGGAGCAAACAACTTTGAGCTGAAACCTCAATTAGTTTCTCTGATGCAGCAGAACTGCAAGTTTCATGGACTTCCATCTGAAGATCCTTTTCAGTTCTTAATTGAATTCTTGCAGATATGTGATACTGTTAAGACTAATGGAATAGATCCTGAAGTCTACAGGCTCATGCTTTTCCCTTTTGCTGTAAGAGACAGAGCTAGATTTTGGTTGGATTCTCAACCTAAAGACAGCCTGAACTCTTGGGATAAGCTGGTCACGGCTTTCTTAGCCAAGTACTTTCCTCCTCAAAAGCTGAGCAAGCTTAGAGCTGATGTTCAAACCTTCAGGCAGAAAGAAGGTGAATCTCTCTATGAAGCTTGGGAAAGATACAAATAGTTGACCAAAAAGTGTCTTTCTGACATGCTTTCAGAATGGACCATCCTGGATATATTCTATGATGGTCTGTCTGAGTTATCTAAGATGTCATTGGATACTTCTGCAGGTAGATCCATTCACCTAAAGAAAACGCCTGCAGAAGCTCAAGAACTCATTGACATGGTTGCTAATAACCAGTTCATGTACACTTCTGAAAGGAATCCTGTGAACAATGGGACGCCTATGAAGAAGGGAGTTCTTGAGGTTGATACTCTGAATGCCATATTGGCTCAGAATAAAATATTGACTCAGCAAGTCAATATGATCTCTCAGAGTCTGCATGGAATGCAAGCTGCATCCAATAGTACTCAAGAGGCTTCTTCTGAAGAAGAAGCTTATGATCCTGAGAACCCTGCAATAGCAGAGGTAAATTACTTAGGTGAACCTTATGGAAACACCTATAACTCAACATGGAGAAATCATCCAAATTTCTCATGGAAGGATCAAAAGCCTCAACAAGGGTTTAATAATGGTGGAAGAAACAGGTTTAGCAATAGCAAGCCTTTTCCATCATCAACTCAGCAACAGACAGAGAACTCTGAACAAAATGCTTCTAATTTAGCAAATCTAGTCTCTGATCTATCTAAGGCCACTGTAAGTTTCATGAATGAAACAAGATCTTCCATTAGAAATCTGGAAGCACAAGTGGGCCAGCTGAGTAAAAGGATCACTGAAATCCCTCCTAGTACTCTCCCAAGCAATACAGAAGAGAATCCAAAAGGAGAGTGCAAGGCCATTGACATAAGCGCCATGGCCGAACCTGTGAGGAGAGGAGAGGACGTGAATCCCAAGGAGGAGGACCTCCTGGGACGTCCAGTGATCAATAAGGAGCTTCCCTCTGAGGAACCAAAGGACTCTGAGGCTCATCTAGAGACCATAGAGATTCCATTAAACCTCCTTATGCCCTTCATGAGCTCTGATGAGTATTCCTCTTCTGAAGAGAATGAGGATGTCACTGAAGAGCAAACTGCCAAGTTTCTTGGTGCAATCATGAAGCTGAATGCCAAATTGTTTGGCATTGATGCTTGGGAAGTTGAACCTCCCTTGTTCATCAATGAACTAAGTGATCTAGATCAACTGACATTGCCTCAGAAGAGACAGGATCTTGGAAAGTTCATAATCCCTTGTACCATAGGCACCATGATCTTTAAGGCTCTGTGTGACCTTGGTTCAGGGATAAACCTCATGCCCCTCTCTGTAATAGAGAAACTGGGAATCTATGGGGTGCAAGCTGCTAAAATCTCACTAGAGATGGCAGACAGCTCAAGAAAACAGGCTTATGGACAAGTAGAAGATGTATTAGTAAAGGTTGAGGGCCTTTACATACCTACTGATTTCATAGTCCTGGATACTGGAAAGGAAGAGGATGAATCCATCATCCTAGGAAGACCTTTCCTGGCCACAGCAAGAGCTGTGATTGATGTTGACAGAGGTGAAATATTCCTTCAACGGAATGAGAACTCCCTTGTATTCAAAACTCAAGGATCTCCCTCTGCAACCATGGAGAGGAAGCAGGAAAAGCTTCTCTCCAAGCAGAGTCAACCAGAGCCCCCACAGTCAAACTCTAAGTTTGGTGTTGGGAGGCCACAACCAAACTCTAAGTTTGGTGTTGAACTCCCATATCCAAACTCTAAGTTTGGTGTTGGAGAGTCTCAACAAAGCTCTGCACATCTGTGAGGCTCCATGAGAGTCCACTGTCAAGCTATTGACATTAAAGAAGCGCTTGTTGGGAGGCAACCCAATGTTTATCTAATTCTTATTTTTTTATTGTTTTTCATGTTTTCTTAGGTTCATGATCATGTGGAGTCACAAAATAAATATAAAAATTGAAAACGGAATCAAAAACAGCAGAAGAAAAATCACACCCTGGAGGAGCATCTGTCTGGCGTTCAGCGCCAGAACAGAGCATGGTTCTGGCGCTGAACGCCCAAAATGGGCAGCTTCTGGGCGCTGAACGCCAGAACAGGCATGGTTCTGGCGTTCAACGCCAGAAATGGCACACAGATGGGCGTTGAACGCCCAAAATGGCCACCAACCTGGCGCTGAACGCCCAGAGTTGGGTACAAAGGCATTTTTACATGCCTAACGGGTGCAGGGATGTAATTCCTTGAACACCTCAGGATCTGTTGACCCCACAGGATCCACTCAGGATCTGTGGACCCCACAGGATCCCCACCTACCTCCACTCACCTCTTCTCACCACTCTCTTTCACACAACCCCATAAACACTCTTCCCCAAAAACCCTTCACCAATCACCTCAAACTCTCCTCCCCATCACCTCTTCACCACTCACATCCATCCACTCTTCCCCATAAATCTACCTCATAAACTCCACCTACCTTCAAAATTCAAAACCAATTTCCCACCCAAACCCACCCATATGGCCGAACCTTTACCCCCCCTCCCTTCCCTATATAAAGACCTCCATTCTTCATCAAATTCACACAACACACCCCTCTACACTCCTCTTGGCCGAAACCTCATCTCACTCTCCCTCTCCATATTTCTTCTTCTTCTTCTTCTATTCTTTTGTTTATTGCTCGAGGGCGAGCAATATTCTAAGTTTGGTGTGGTAAAAGCATAGCTTTTTTGTTTTTCCATTACCATTGATGGCACCAAAGACCGGAGAATCCTCTAGAAGAGGGAAAGGGAAGACAAAAGCTTCCACATCCGAGTCATGGGAGATGGAAAGGTTCATCTCCAAAGCCCATCAAGACCACTTCTATGATGTTGTGGCCAAGAAGAAGGTGATCCCTGAGGTCCCTTTTAAACTCAAAAGAAATGAGTATCCGGAGATCCGACATGAAATTCAAAGAAGAGGTTGGGAAGTTCTAACAAATCCCATCCAACAAGTCGGCATCCTAATGGTTCAAGAGTTCTATGCCAATGCATGGATCACCAAGAACCATGATCAAAGTAAGAACCCGGATCCAAAGAACTATGTTACAATGGTTCGGGGGAAATACTTAGATTTTAGTCCGGAAAATGTGAGGTTGGCGTTCAACTTGCCATACATGGAAGAGAACGCACGCCCCTACACAAGGAGAGTCAACTTTGATCAAAGGTTGGACCAAGTCCTTATGGACATATGTGTAGAAGGAGCTCAATGGAAGATTGACTCCAAAGGCAAGCCGGTTCAACTAAGAAGATTGGACCTCAAGCCTATAGCTAGAGGATGGTTGGAGTTTATTCAATGCTCAATCATTCCCACTAGCAACTGGTCTGAAGTTACTATAGACCGGGCCATCATGATCCATAGCATCATGATTGGAGAAGAGGTGGAAGTTCATGAGATTATACCTCAAGAACTCTACAAGGTGGCTGACAAGTCCCCCACCATGGCAAGGTTAGCCTTTCCTCACCTCATTTGCCACCTATGCAATTCAGCTGGAATTGACATAGAGGGAGATATCCTCATCAAAGAGGACAAGCCCATCACTAAGAAAAAGATGGAGCAAGCAAGAGAGCCCAGTCATGGAGCTCAAGAGGCGCAAGGAGCTCACTTCCATGAGATCCCTGAGATGCCTCAAATGCACTTTCCTCCACAAAATTATTGGGAGCAAATCAACACCTCCCTAGGAGAATTGAGTTCCAATATGGGACAACTAAGGGTGGAACATCAAGAGCACTCTATCATGCTTCATGAAATAAGAGAAGATCAAAAGGCAATGAGGGAGGAGCAACAAAGACAAGGAAGAGACATAGAAGAGCTCAAGGACATCATTGGTTCCTCAAGAAGGAAACGCCACCATCACTAAGGTGGATTCATTCCTTGTTCTTATTTCCTCTGTTTTTCGTTTTCTGTATTATGTGCTTATCTATGTTTGTGCCTTCATTACATGATCATTAGTAGTTAGCAACTTTGTCTTAAAGATATGAATGTCCTATGAATCCATCACCTCTCTTAAATGAAAAATGTTTTAATTCAAAAGAACAAGAAGTACATGAGTTTCGAATTTATCCTTGAACTTAGCTTAATTATATTGATGTGGTGATAATGCTTCTTGTTTTCTGAATGTATGCTTGAACAGTGCATATGTCTTTTGAAGTTGTTGTTTAAGAATGTTAAATATGTTGGCTCTTGAAAGAATGATGACTAGGAGACATGTTATTTGATAATTTGAAAAATCATAAAAATGATTCTTGAAGCAAGAAAAAGCAGAAAAAAAAACAAAGCTTGCAGAAAAAAAAAATAGGCGAAAAAAAAAATAGAAAGAAAAAGAAAAAGCAAGCAGAAAAAGCCAATAACCCTTAAAACCAAAAGGCAAGGGCAAATAAAAAGGACCCCAAGGCTTTGAGCATCAGTGGATAGGAGGGCCTAAAGGAATAAAATCCTAGTCTAAGCGGCTAAACCAAGCTGTCCCTAACCATGTGCTTGTGGCGTGTAGGTGTCAAGTGAAAACTTGAGACTGAGCGGTTAAAGTCAAGGTCCAAAGCAAACAAAGAGTGTGCTTAAGAACCCTGGACACCTCTAATTGGGGACTCTAGCAAAGCTGAGTCACAATCTGAAAAGGTTCACCCAATTATGTGTCTGTGGCATTTATGTATCCAGTGGTAATACTGGAAAACAAAGTGCTTAGGGCCACGGCCAAGACTCATAAAGAAGTTGTGTTCAAGAATCATCATACTGAACTAGGAGAGTCAATAACACTATTCGAAATCTGAAGTTCCTATAGATGCCAATCATTCTGAACCTCAATGGATAAAGTGAGATGCCAAAACTATTCAAGAGGCAAAAAGCTATAAGTCCCGCTCATATGATTGAAACTATGTTTCATTGATAGTTTGGAATTTATAGTATATTCTCTTCTTTTTATCCTATTTGATTTTCAGTTGCTTGGGGACAAGCAACAATTTAAGTTTGGTGTTGTGATGAGCGGATAATTTATACGCTTTTTGACACTGTTTTTAGTATGTTTTTAGTAGGATCTAGTTACTTTTAGGGATGTTTTCATTAGTTTTTATGTTAAATTCACATTTCTGGACTTTACTATGAGTTTGTGTGTTTTTCTGTGATTTCAGGTATTTTCTGGCTGAAATTGAGGGACTTGAGCAGAAATCAGATTCAGAGGTTGAAAAAGGACTGCTGATGCTGTTGGATTCTGACCTCCCTGCACTCAAAGTGGATTTTCTGGAGCTACAGAACTCGAAATGGCGCGCTTCTAATTGCGTTGGAAAGTAGACATCCAGGGCTTTCCAGCAATATATAATAGTCTATACTTTGGCCAAGAATTGACGACGTAAACTGGCGTTCAACGCCAGCCTTCTGCCCAAATCTGGCGTCCAGCGCCAGAAAAGGATCCAAAACCAGAGTTGAACGCCCATACTGGCACAGAAACTGGCGTTCAACTCCACAAATGGCCTCTTCACGTGCTACACTTAAGCTCAGCCCAAACACACACCAAGTGGGCCCCAGAAGTGGATTTATGCATCAATTACTTACTCATGTAAACCCTAGTGACTAGTTTATTATAAATAGGACCTCTTACTAGTCTTTTTGACAATCCTGGATTGTATTGATCCTGTGATCACGTTTTAGGGGGCTGGCCATCTCGGCCATGCCTGGACCTTCACTTATGTATTTTTAACGGTAGAGTTTCTACACTCCAGAGATTAAGGTGTGGAGCTCTGCTGTTCCTCAAAGATTAATGCAAAGTACTACTGTTTTCTATTCAATTCTTATTATTTCGCTTCTAAGATATCCATTCGCACCCAAGAATGTGATGAAGGTGATGATTATGTGTGACGCTCATCATCCTTCTCCCTTATGAACGCGTGCCTGACAAACACTTCTGTTCTACATGAATTAAGCTAGAATGAGTATCTCTTAGATCTCCTAACCAGAATCTTCGTGGCGTAAGCTAGAATGATGGCGGCATTCAAGAGAATCCAGAAGGTCTAAACCTTGTCTGTGGTATTCCGAGTAGGATTCAATGATTGAATGACTGTGACGAGCTCCTAACTCGCGATTGCAGGGCGTTAGTGACAGACGCAAAAGGATAGTAAATCCTATTCCAGCATGATCGAGAACCGACAGATGAATAGCCGTGCCGTGACAGGGTGCGTGAGCATATTATTCACTGAGAGGATAAGATGAAGCCATTGACAAGGGTGATGCCTCCAGACGATTAGCCGTGCCGTGACAGGGCATTGGATCATTTTCCCGTGAGATGACCGAAAGTAGCCATTGACAGTGGTGATGTATCACATAAAGCCAGCCATGGAAAGGAGTAAGACTGATTGGATGAAGATAGTAGGAAAGCAGAGGTTCAGAGGAACGAAAAGCATCTCCATTCGCTTATCTGAAATTCCTACCAATGATTTACATAAGTATCTCTATCCCTATTTTATTATTCATTATTCGAAAACCATATCACTGTTTTATATCTGCCTGACTGAGATTTACAAGGTGACCATAGCTTGCTTCATACCAACAATCTCCGTGGGATTCGACCCTTACTCACGTAAGGTATTACTTGGACGACCCAGTGCACTTGCTGGTTAGTTGTATCGAAGTTGTGACAATTATGAATTAAGATCAAAGCACCAAGCTTTGGAGCCATTACCAGGGATTGTTCGAGCCTGGACATCACAATTTCGTGCACCACCTAATCAACTCACTAATTAACTTAGTAAAAGATTAGCGTTAGTGGAAACCAAATTAATTAACAACCCTCACACAATGTGGAATGGACATCCACTACTCAAGTTCACCCAAATCACACAATTTCTCAACCAAGAGTGTGAAAAACTAGGTAAAAGCCCAACCAAGCATTTTGTCAAACACTTGGTGGGTGTGAAAATAAAGCATGGTAAAATAACAAGAAATATAAATTCTACAACTACCAAAAGCAAGGAAATCAAAGGTAGCAACTCAATAAAGCAATAAAAGAGGCCTAAAACATAAAATTGCATTAAATGTAAATTAAAGTAGCAAGAGTGCAAATACATAAAAGTGGCAAAAATGGAAAAAATGAGAAGATAACGTAATGAAATTAATACAATAGAACAAGGAAGATAGAAGAAACTAGATTAAAACAAGAATTAAAGAGAGAAATAAAAGAGAAAATAAAGCTAAAAATCCTAATTCTAGAGAGAAAGGGGAGCTTCTCTCTAGAAAACTAACTAAAACATGCAAAAACCTAAATCTAAGTGCTCCCCCCTTCATTCCTCTTCAATTTGGCTTGAAATAGCTTCAGAAATGAGTTGGATTGGGTTTTGGGGGCCAAGAAATTGCCTCCAGCAGTTTCCAATTAATGAGGTCATGTGCAGGGACCTGTGCGGACGCAAAAATGTGTGCGTCTGCACACATGCTATTTTCTGACTTGTGCATGTGCACAAATTGTGTGCGTCCGCATAGGTAGACTTATGTCCACTCTAGCAAATTATATATCAAATTGAAGCCCCGGACATTAGCTTTTCAATGCCGCTAGAACTGCCTCATTTGGACCTTTGTAGCTCAAGTTATCACCAATTTAGTACCGAGAGGTCAGGATGGACAACTTTCCAAATCCTTCATTTCTTGAATTCTTCCACTTTGTATGTTTTCCTTCCACTTTCTCAAGCCATCTTGCCTTCAAAACCTGAAATTACTCAAGCAAACATATCAAGGTATCGAATGGGAGATAAGTGAATTAAAATTGGCAATTTAAGCATGAAAAGCATATTTTTCACAATTAAGCACAATTAGGAAAGAGTTCATAAAAGCATGCTATTTCAATGGATAAGTGCAAGAAAAGTCAATGAAATCCACCCAAATAGAGCATGAATACCATAAAATATGGATTCATCAACGCGCACATGCCGCGTGCGCGCCAATGCGCTGACGCAGTGCCCAGGCCTATAACTCGAGAGTTGTGCTGATCCTGGGCTAGCATTAAGCCTCTGGCCCAACTCACCCCACGCGGACGCGCACTGTACGCGTCCGCGCCCATGCTTACACCCCCTATTTATGTGAAGGTGCACCTGGCACTTCCGCGCCTCCTCTCAGTTCTCCAATCCACGCGCGTGCGCACTGTGCGTGCCCGCGTGGATTCAAATTAATACATCCCAAGGGACGCGAGGAACACCCTCACTCGCGTACCCTAACTCACCCCCTCTCTCTCAACGTTCACCCTTCCTTCTCCTTCCTTCAACCTCCATAGTCACTTCCAGAACCACCATCACCACCGTGTCGGCGACCCACCGCCGCTGCATATATCCTTTCTCATCCCCTTCCTTCCTCTTGTTCCCCCCGTCTCCCTCTTCGCCTCTCATTTCCCATCTCTGCACCCCTCTGCCCAGTCTTCCCTCCTCTGCCACCGAGCACCGCCACGGCCACCAGCTACCGCCGGCGAGCATCTCGACTTCACTTTCCTCCATTTCTCCTCTTCTTCAGTCACCACCCACCTCTATCATCACCGCAACCACCTTCTGCCCCTGCTCTGCTTTACTACTCCGGGCCACTGCACTGTGCGCTCCTTCCTGTGCTGCCGTGAGTCCGCCGCCATCGCCACCACTGCTGGGTAGTGCTGTCATCAACCATCAATTTCCTCTATTTCTCTTTTCCATTTCTGCTTCTGCACTCCAGGTTACACCCTCCTCTGCTTTGTTTCTTTACTGTTTTTTATTAATTTTGGTATGATTAGATTAGATTAATTTGTTGAATAATCTGTTTGTTAGGAAAGATAGAAATATATGTTGTTAGGTAGTTAGGATGTGGTTAGATGAATCTAGGCCTGATAAGTGCTCCGTATTTATTTACATTTTGAACGATGCATGTCTGTTTGCGGCTATAGTGCCCTGTTTTCCTTTTCTTGATGATCACCACTGCTGCCTGCTGAATTCTACTTGTCAAATTAAGTTCAATGCTGCTTGTACATATGTAATCCTTGTTTTTCATGATTGTTACAATTTTTGGATTCATACGCTTGCATTTTGACGCTATTTGATATCCGAGAACGTTCGATTTACTACCGGAATGCTGCCCAATTTTCTAGAAATTGTTGTGTTCTTCAACTTACACCATAGGCATTGAACTTGACACTCCTGTTTTGAGAGTTACTTCCCTCACACCAAGTTCAATCCCTAGGTCAATTTGGCTAGCATCTCTGTGTTTATGTTGCTTTCTGTGATATGCATTGAACCATCATGCACTTTCATCTCTCAAGTTACTCAATTTTCTTATGCTCAAGCTAATGATTCAGCTTACCATTTGAGTTTAACTTGCAATTTTGTTTAATATGGTGCATTCATTTGCAATAATTGATACATTCAACTTGTGTAACTCTTTTTCACTCAAATTGATTTCTAACTTGTCTAGTTACACAAAATGCACTTTCATTTTGTCAACACCGATTATTGTAAACCTAGTGACCATGATATTGATGGATGACTTGTTCTCATATTAGTTGCTTTTATGCAATGTCATATTTCATCATTAATGACTGCTCCCTCCTCATGTTTGTGAGTATGCTTGTTACCCATACTTGTGATTCATTGTGATTAAGCAAATGACCATCATACCCCTAACCTTTGAGCTAGTTTCTAACTTTTGACTTGCTTAACATGCTGATTTTTCTTTTTAGTTTTCAACTAACACTTTAACCATTCTTTTGGGTATGATGCTCATTGAGCTTATTGAACAAGCATGATGTGATTGTTGTTTGTATTCTTGGTTTGTGACCTTATTTTCCTTTCTACCTTGTGATTGCTTGCATTCCATGAATTCACTCTTCTTCACCCACTTCATGAACATGTCATACCTTGCTTGCTATCTCTCTACTTGGCTAATTGCTTATATCATATCACATTTGTTTTTCAGGATGTCGGATAAAGGAAAAGCCAAGGCTACTATCGCAAGAAAGAGGAAGAAATCTCAAGCCTCTACTATCTCTCCTTATGCCAACTATGCCAATAACCCACTTAATGAAGTGGATAAGGAGAATCAGCAGTTACCGCCCACTGACACAGACAGATTTCCCAATCTGTACTGTGAGCTTCATTTCTATACCTATCGAAAGAAAAATCTGAACATTGAGAAGACATTGGCCCTTCCCAACGACCTGAGACACTCCATTAATACCCGTATTCAGGGATTGGGCTTAGGCTTTGTTGATAGGGATTTGGGAAGAATAAATACTTCATGGGTCAAGGAGTTTTACTGCAACTTCTTTCACTCGACTCTTGATTCAGTGCACCTACGGGGCAGGCAGGTCTTAGTGACTGAGGCTGCTCTTGAGGGTGTATTGCACTGCCCACCTCAAACTGGTGACACATGTGCATACCAGCAGGTAGAGATAGCAATAAATGCTATGACCTTTGATTATGAGGCGCTGAAGTCCGTTATTGCCACACCGGGCGCACCTTGGGTAATGGATTCTGAAAACAAGAAGCCCAAGGGGATGTTATTTGCTTATCTGTCTAGAGAGGCTAGGATTTGGCAGCAAATATTCGCCCACTATGTCCTGCCTACTACCTTTTTCTGAGATTCCGATGGATATGCTTCTTCTAATTGGCTGTGTTATGGAGGGGAAGGAGGTATACTTCCCCCGGTTGATCAGGCAATGCATGTGGCGAGCACACATCCGGAGCCTACTACCATTTCCCACATTGGTCACTAGGATGATTGAGTTAGTTGGTGCCCCATGGAGGGATGATGACGTGACACCACCACCCCCAGATGACGACGACAAGGAGGTTACTTTTCCGTGGGGTACGTGGGTGCACGAGAATCCCCCATCCAAGCGCCGCTCTCGAGCTAGAGTAGCAGTAGAGACAGCTAGACCTTCATCTTCTATAGCAACAGCAGGACCCTCTTCTTCAGCAGTAGCAGTAGCACCATTACCACCTGATGGGAAGCAGAAGCTGGTGAATTAAAAATTTATTAAAATGGTTACGTTGCGAGTATAGTTCTTAACTCACCGAAAATCTGCCTATCAGTTTAGAAATATGTCACAGAGAGTTTAAATTAAAATTACTGGGAGTTTTAAGTCCCAGGTCGTCTCCTAACGAGTTGCAGAAAAGTGTGCTGTTTTATTAATCAGATGTTCCAAGAAGTTGAGCTAGGTAAATTGGGAATTAAATTGAGGAATTTTAAGTAATATAAATAAAAGCCTTGACTGGAAATTGATTGGTTGGAATCTCTATCATTGATGGTGTGATTGTAAGATTAATTTATAATTAATGGTTGTTCTGTTTGGTTATCCTTTACTAGGTAAAGGAAAGTCAAACAAGTGGGAATGCCAGATCTGTTCACAAGTTGCAACCTACTTAGTTCAAAGGGATTGGCGTCAGTGACAAGATAGCAATCCAACATTTAACCCAATTACAAATTTTTTTTCAATCCTTCCAACTCAAGAGTTCCTTTTAATCAACTCCCCATCAAGTAAGGGAACTACTCACGCATTGTAAATAAAGAATCCATGGCACATGAAAGGAAATTAAAAGAAGACATGATTATTGATATTGAAATTGAATTAAAAAGAAATAATCCTTGCATTAAATAATCATAAAAGTATCTGAATGACAAAATTGAACATAACAAAGAACATGAAAGATTAGAACCAAGTTAAGAGAACAAACTAGGATGATGATATCTTGATGAGGAAATAACTCTTCTCAATGTTCCAATGCTAAGATCAATTGAAAATTAAAATCCTAAAACTAGAGAGAGAAACCTAAGAGAGTGAAAAACTAGATCTAAAACTACTGAATGAATGTCTGTGTTGTTTCTGCATATTCTCTGACTCTAGTCTGCTGTTCCGGGCCAAAAACTGGACCGGAATAAGGCCCAAAATCGCCCCCATCGAATTCTGCAGATTATGCAGATCGCACATGTCACGCGATCACGTCGTCCACACTACCGCGTCGCCTGTGCTTTCCAATCCGCGCGGCCGCGCAAGCCATGCGGCCGCGTCGCTGCGATTTGTGCTCCTTCGCGCGGTCGCGTGAGCCATGCGACCGCGTCACTTCTCGCTGGTTATCTCCTCAATTTCTTGTGTTCCTTCCATTTTTGCTAGCTTCCTCTCCAATCTCCATCTCATTCATGCCCTATGGGGACTGAAACACTTGACACACAGATCACGGCATCGAATGGAATAAAGGAGAATTAAAAGTAAATAATTAAAGTCTCTAGGAAGCAATTTTCAAACATGTACTGAATTTAGGAAGGAAATCTAAATGCATGCTAAATTGATGAATAAGTGGGCAAGGATCATGACAAAACCACACAATTAAACACAATATAAACCATAAAATAGTGGTTTATCAACCTCCCCACACTTAAACATTAGCATAAACCAAGCGGAAGGGACTCATCCCAATGGGTGTCTTGTATGCTGTTCTATATGCCCATAGTGCATCTTGTAGTCTAGTGCTCCAGTCTTTTCTATGAGGCTTTACTATCTTTTGCAAGATACGCTTAATTTCTCTGTTTGACACCTCGGCTTGCCCATTAGTTTAGGGATGGTAAGCTGTTGCAACTTTATGGATTATCCCATGCTTCTTCATCAATCTTGTTAGTCTCCTATTACAAAAATGGGTGCCTTGATCGCTCACGATCGCTCGTGGTGATCCAAAGCGGCATATAATATGGTTTCACACAAAGGAAACAACAATGTTAGCATCATCAGTGCGGGTAGGAATTGCTTCTACCCATTTGGAAACATAATCCATAGCTAACAATATATAAAAATATCCACCAGAATTTGGAAATGGACCCATGAAGTCAATGCCCCATACATAAAAAATTTCACAGAAAAGCATATATTGTTGAGGCATCTCATCCCTCCTGGATATGTTACCAAATTTCTGGCATGGGTGACAAGATTTACAAAACTCAGCAGCATCTCTAAAAAGAGTAGGCCACCAGAATCCGCAGTCTAAGATCTTTCTAGCTGTTCTTTGAGGGCCAAAGTGTCCTCCACTCTCAGATGAGTGACAGGCCTCTAAAATGGACTGGAATTCTGATTGAGGTACACATTGTCTAATTATCTGGTCAGCGCCACATCTCCATAAATATGGGTCATCCTATATATAATGTTTAGACTCGCTTTTCAGCTTGTCTCTTTGATGTTTAGAGAAATGTGGAGGAAATGTGCGGCTAACTAAATAATTAGCAACAGGTGCGTACCAAGGGACTACCTCAGATACTGCTTGCAGGTTGTCAAAAGGAAAATTATCATCTATAGGAGTAGAATCATCCTTAATATGTTCAAGGCGACTCAAGTGGTCCGCTACTAAATTTTGATTACCACTCCTGTCCTTTATTTCTAAATCAAATTCTTGTAACAGCAGTATCCAACGTATAAGTCTTGGTTTGGATTCCTTTTTAGCTAATAAATACTTTAGAGCTGCATGGTCCAAATACACTACTACTCTAGTACCAAGTAAATAAGCTCGGAATTTATCCAGAGCGAAAACAATAGCAAGTAGCTCTTTCTCCGTAGTAGTATAATTGGACTGGGCGGTGTCTAACAAAAGGATCCTTACCTTCACGCTGAGCCAGCGCTGCTCCTACTGCATGGTTGGAAGCATCGCACATGATTTCAAACGGCTGGCTCCAGTCGGGTCCTCTTACAATTGGGGCTTGAGTTAGAGCAGTCTTCAGCTTATCAAATGCTTGTTTGCAATCTTCACTGAACTCGAACTCAATGTCCTTCTACAGTAATCTGGATAAGGGAAGTGCCACCTTACTAAGTCCTTAATAAATCTCCGGTAGAAACTTGCATGGCTAAGGAACGAATGGACTTCCCTCATAGAAGAGGGGTAAGGTAAACTAGAAATAACATTCACCTTTGCTGGGTCTACAGAAATGCCATTATTAGATACCACATGTCCTAATACAATCCCTTACTTTACCATAAAGTGGCATTTTTCGAAATTCAATACAAGGTTTGTATCGACACATCTATCTAATACTCTAGATAATCCATCTAAGAAAAGGTTAAAAGAATCACCATAAACGCTAAAATCGTCCATAAAAACTTCCATACAGTCCTCAATAAGATCAGAGAAAAGGCTCATCATGCATATTTGGAAAGTAGCCGGTGCATTGCACAAGCCAAAGGGCATTCTCTTATAAGCATAAGTCCCAAAAAGACATGTAAAAGTAGTCTTTTCTTGATCCTCAGGAGCTATATGAATCTGGAAATAACCTGTGTAACCATCTAAAAAGCAATAATGTGATTTACCTGACAGGCGATCCAGCATTTGATCAATGAATGGAAGTGGGTAGTGATCCTTACGGGTAGATTGGTTGAGACGTCTGTAATCAATGCAGACTCTCCAAGCATTCTAAACTCTAGTTTCTATGAGCTCTCCATGCTCATTCTTCACGGTAGTGACTCCAGATTTCTTGGGCACCACTTCTACTGGGCTTACCCATTCACTGTCTGAAATGGGTATATGATACCAGCTTCCAATAATCTGGTCACTTCTTTTTTGACAACTTCCAAGATGGTAGGATTCAATCTTCTTTGTGGTTGACGGACAGGTCTTGCTCCTTCTTCTAAAAATATTCTGTGCTCACATACCTGAGGGTTAATTCCCACTATGTCTGCCAAAGTCCACCCAATTGCCTTCTTATGCTTCCTCAGTAAATCAAGTAACTGCTCTTCCTGTTGAGAAGTCAGTTCCCTAGCAATAATAACCGGAAGCTTCTGCTCATCCTCAAGATAAGCATATTTGAGATGTGGAGGGAGAGGTTTCAATTCTAACTTTCGATCATGGGTAGGCTCTGGATTATCTGGGACTTGCGAAAATGGCGAAGTGTCCTCATTGTCAGTTAAGAGGGTCCCCACACTTGGACCTTGTCCAGTGTGCCTCTCTTCAAACTCTTCTTTTTGAACTTCAGCCACACTTTCGTCTATGACATCACACTGAAAGATAGAATGATCTTCTGGGGGGTTGTCAATGACTCCATTCAGATTGAAAATCACTATGCGGCCATCTATTTCAAAGGAGTATGTTCCTGAAAAAGTATCCAATTTGAATTTTGATGTCTTCAGGAATGGTCTTCCAAGTAGGATTGATGATGGCTTATCTGAATCATTATAGGGCATCTCCAAGATATAAAAATCAGTGGGAAATGTGAGCCCTTTAATGTTCACCAAAACATCTTCAGCAACTCCAGCCACTGTAATAATGCTTTTATCTGCTAACGCAAAACGAGCTGCCGACCTTTTTAAGGAAGGGAGCCTTAAAACATCATATATAGACAAAGGCATTATACTGACACATGCTCCTAAATCACACATGCGGTCATAAATTACTACACCACCAATAGTACAACTAACTATGCAAGGACCTGGATCACTACATTTTTCAGGTAATCCTCCCATTAAAGCAGATATAGAACTACCTAAAGGAATAGTTTCTAATTCGTTAATTTTGTCTTTATGAATACATAAGTCTTTTAGAAACTTTGCATATTTAGGTACCTGCTGAATAACATCAAAAAGGGGAACAGTTACCTCAACCTTTTTGAATATTTCTACCATTTTAGGATCAGGTTCCAGCTGCTTCCTGGGCTTCCTTGCAAGTTGTGGAAATGGAATGGGAGTAGTGTTTTCTGTGGTGCCTGCGCCTTTTTGTGCTTCTTCCTGTGGTTGAGCTATCTCTTCTTCAGCTATGTCCTGTATATCCTCTTCCTCTTCAACATCTTTGATTTCCACCACCTCTTCAGCTGAGGCGTATTCTGGTGAGCTTGGTTCCTCCTGATTCCTCTCCTACAGTGTGGTTCCGGATCTCAGGGTGATGGCATTAATGCCTCCCTTTGGATTGGGTAATGGTTGAGAGGGGATTCAAGTGGTGCTTGAAGGTTGGTTATTGGAATTTTGTGCTAAACTAAGCTGTGACATAAAAGCTTGCAGAGTAGAGGTGAAACCATTCAGACTGGCGTTAATATTGTTCACGATGGTATTTTCCATGGCCAGTTGTCTTTTCTCAAAAGCTTGTAATAAATCTTCATTAGAAGATACAGAAGAATGAGTAAATTGGGAGGTTTGCTGCTGATTGTTTGGTGGTCCTTGGTTTTGCCTCAGGTGAGGTGCTCGGTAAGGTTGATTTTGCTGCCTGTTGTTGTTATTATTCCACCTCTGATTTCCCTGATTATCTCTGCCTCCTCTATTATTGTTGTCCCTCCAATTTTGGTTTGAATTGTCCTGCCATCCATGGTTATTATTTCCACTTTGATTGTACCCTTGGTTGGGGCGGTCATAGAAGTTGTGAGTGGATGCCACCATGTTGTCTTCTTGTTGGAGCTACCGGCATTCATCAGTGTAATGACTGTAATCAGCACAAATTCCGCAAATTCTTTGTGGGACTAGTTGTTGGTTTTGCTGCGGTTGAGTTTGCTGAGCTTGTTGATTCAACTACATCTGCTTCAGCAGGTTGGTCATCTCACAGATGCTTCGATTTAGAGCAGCAGTCTCTATGCCAGAAGATACTTCTGCAACGGCCCTTAAACGGCCTTGCTTCTGTTTGTGGTTCCGAGTAGATTCAGCTAAATCACTAATCAATTGCCAAGCTTCATCAGTGGTCTTGTACTTCTTCATAGACCCATTGCTGGCACTTTCCAATGTGGTCTTATCCTGGGGCCTCATTCCTTATGTGACATAGCTGAGTAGCACGATCTTATCAGTCATGTGGTGGGGGCATGCTTCCAGAAGATTATTGAAGCGCTCCCAGTATTCAAAGAGAGTCTCATTGTCATCCTGAACAATTGTAGAGATATCCTTCCTTAGTTTATCAGTAACTTCAGATGGAAAGAATTTCTCCAGAAAACTCCTTTCTGAGTGTATCCCAGTTGGATACATTTGCTAGAGGTTGAGTGTAGTACCACTCTCTTGCTTTTCCCTCAAGAGAGAACGGAAAAGCTTTCAGCAGAATTGAAGTTTCATCAGTGCCATCACGCCTGACAGTAGAACAGGCTGCCTGGAAATCTCTCAAGTGCTTGATAGGCTCTTGAGCAGGTAGGCCATGAAACTTGGGCATCAAATTTAGCAGTGCGGTCTTTAGCTACCGCTGGATGATGCGCTTGAAACGGTTGCATTGTAAAATCAGGAGCTCCTTCCTCCTGAATGGTAACTCTTCTAGCTGCCATGTTTTCTGCACGTAAAATAACCGAATCAGTAGAACGGGGGCTAGTTTCTTCCTCAAATTCACTTTCAGATCCGCCCTCAGAGCAGGCTAACCTACGCTGTTCTCGCCTTATTCGTGAAATTGTCCTTTCAATTTCAGGATCGAATATTAGCAAGCGCGGATCAGGAAGTGAACGTGTCATTTGACGGAAGAAACATGCAGCTCATAGTAGCAAAATTAAATAAAATGCAAATAAATAAATTCTAATTAATAAAATTAGCACTCTATTGCAACTCCCCGGCAACGGCGCCAAAAAATTGATGGGAAGCAGAAGCTGGTGAATTAAAAATTTATTAAAATGGTTACGTTGCGAGTATAGTTCTTAACTCACCGAAAATCTGCCTATCAATTTAGAAATATGTCACAGAGAGTTTAAATTAAAATTACTGGGAGTTTTAAGTCCCAGGTCGTCTCCCAACGAGTTGCAGAAAAGTGTGCTGTTTTATTAATCAGATGTTCCAAGAAGTTGAGCTAGGTAAATTGGGAATTAAATTGAGGAATTTTAAGTAATATAAATAAAAGCCTTGACTGGGAATTGATTGGTTAGAATCTCTATCATTGATGGTGTGATTGTAAGATTAATTTATAATTAATGGTTGTTCTGTTTGGTTATCCTTTACTAGGTAAAGGAAAGTCAAACAAGTGGGAATGTCAGATCTGTTCACAAGTTGCAACCCACTTAGTTCAAAGGGATTGGCGTCGGTGACAAGATAGCAATCCAACATTTAACCCAATTACAAATTTTCTTTCAATCCTTCCAACTCAAGAGTTCCTTTTAATCAACTCCCCATCAAGTAAGGGAACTACTCACGCATTGTAAATAAAGAATCCATGGCACATGAAAGGAAATTAAAAGAAGACATGATTATTGATATTGAAATTGAATTAAAAAGAAATAATCCTTGTATTAAATAATCATAAAAGTATCTGAATGACAAAATTGAACATAACAAAGAACATGGAAGATCAGAACCAAGTTAAGAGAACAAACTAGGATGATGATATCTTGATGAGGAAATAACTCTTCTCAATGTTCCAATGCTAAGATCAATTGAAAATTAAAATCCTAAAACTATAGAGAGAAACCTAAGAGAGTGAAAAACTAGATCTAAAACTACTGAATGAATGTCTGTGTTATTTCTGCATATTCTCCGACTCTAGTCTGCTGTTTCGGGCCAAAAACTGGGCCGGAATAAGGCCCAAAATCGCCCCCATCGAATTCTGCAGATTATGCAGATCGCACATGTCACGCGATCGCGTCGTCCACGCTACCGCATCGCCTGTGCTTTCCAATCCGCGCGGCCGTGCAAGCCATGCGGCCGCGTCGCTGCGATTTGCGCTCCTTCGCGCGGTCGCGTGAGCCATGCGACCGCGTCACTTCTCGCTGGTTATCTCCTCAATTTCTTGTGTTCCTTCCATTTTTGCTAGCTTCCTCTCCAATCTCCATCTCATTCATGCCCTATGGGGACTGAAACACTTGACACACAGATCACGGCATCGAATGGAATAAAGAAAAATTAAAAGTAAATAATTAAAGTCTCTAGGAAGCAATTTTCAAACATGTACTGAATTTAGGAAGGAAATCTAAATGCATGCTAAATTGATGAATAAGTGGGCAAGGATCATGACAAAACCACACAATTAAACACAATATAAACCATAAAATAGTTGTTTATCACCACCACCACCAGCACCCGAGCCGACATATCTGCTAGTACAGTGACTATTTTGCTTCATGGAGCGCAGCGACCATCGTATCATGCAATGTCTCGATCGTATAGACCAGGTGTTTGTATCACAGGGCATTGAGCTACCCCCTCTCCTCGACTCTCCCACTTCTGATGCAGAGGATCACGAGGCACAGCACGAGAAGGAGCATGTTGAGGAGCCGGTTCAGCAGGAGGCACCTCCACAGAGGCAGGCTACTCAGGATACTCAGCAGCCTCCCGAGGAGCCAGTGCCCCAGACGGAGCCCCAGCCGGAGCCAGATGTGACTGTTGTCCCCCACCATGAGCCCGATCAGTAGCATCGAGGATGATGCTTCATCTTAAGTGTGCGGAGGTCACCGTCATTGCCGTCGGTGGATTTGGTTAACATTTTCGGACATTATCTCCTAGTTTATGTTATTTTGCTTTATTTTGCACCCTTTGGATCATTGTGCATATTAGTATTGTGGATTGTGGATACTTTTGTTTAGTTTATTGGATTTTTCACTTTTGCTTTATATATGCACTTTTGCTTTATATAGTTGTTTTAGCTTGTTTTAGCTTTTGGTTGTGATTAGAAAAATATTTTGGATTGTTGAGACCTAGTTGACCCTTTTTACATATGACACCATTTTGATTGAAAAAGGGATTAACTAAGGAATTTTTAAAATTTCTAAATCACAACATTGCATTTGCATTTAGAATAAGCTTAGTCAAAACAATGAAATTTTCCAAGAAATTTATCTATAGGGCACCTCCCCAATTGATTGGAAATTTTTGTGGAACTTGCATGAATTCATACTTTTGTGGATCATATTTTGAGCTAAGAACACAAGCTTGTGAGATTTGAGCCTAATTTTGTGGTTACATCTTATAACCACTTATTTTTCCTTCTTGTGTGAAATTGTTCTTTTCCTATGATTGTGATCCTTGATTTGTTTAATTCTATATGTTCCAATTATTCCTTGTATTCATGCATTTATATGATTGAGGCCATTATTTCATTATCTCACTTACCCAAATAGGCCACCTTTTACTCTTCATTGTTAACCAATTTTGAGCCTATGCTTAACCCAATTGTTCCTTATTTTAGCACATTACAAGCCTAAAGCAAAAAATAATAAAAGTCCCTTGTTTGGATCTTTGATTAGCTTAGGCTAGTGAGAGTGTTTTATATTTGAGTTTGGGGAGATTGGGAATATTGGTTGGGATAAAAGGGTGTTTTGTATTTATATATTTGGGAATTGGGTGCACACTCATGTATTGATCAAATGTATAGACCTTATGCATTGATGTTCTTGTATGTAGCTTGAAAGAAAGAAAAAAAATGAGAAAAGCAAAAGAAAAAGGAAAAAAATAAATGTGAAAAAAAAGAGAAAAGAAAAAGAAATTATATAGAAAAAGAAAAAGAAAAAGAAAAAGAAGAAAACAATTAAAAAGGGGACAAAATGCCCCAAAGTAGAGTCCAATAAGAGTCAATGCATAAGTGTTGTGAAAATCAAAAGAAAATGCATGAGTATGTGAAAAAGTGAAGAATGGGTAGTTAGGTTAGCACTTAAATTGTATAGGTTGCCATAGGTTAGGTGGGAAAGCTTAAGTCAATCAAAGATTCAAATTCTAGTCCACTTAACCATATACAATCCTACCTTAACCCTAGCCCCATTACAATCTATGAAAAGACCTCATGATGAAGGTATGCATGCATTGAATGATTGTTGATTGTTAGATGAAGAACAAATTTTCAAAAGCATGATTAGGGTAGAATTGAGTGAATCAACCCCTAAACACTTGAGTGAATAGAGCGGAAACACATCCAGTGAGGGTTCGATTGCTCAATTATATGTATTCACCACTATCATCTATACTCATGCAAGTATGTAAATCCTTTTGATAATTCATTACAATTGTGGGTTGAATTTGATTTCCATTGTTTGAGCCCTTGTGCTTACATATACGTTCTCTTGGAAGTTGAATTTTTTTGGCCAAGCATTTGCATTCATGATAGGTAGTTGCATTTAGATAGTTTGCATATAGCTTAGTTCTATTGAATAAATGTCATACCCTTTGCTTCATTCTTGGTTTAGCATGAGGACATGCTAAGTTTTAAGTGTGGGGAGGTTGATAAACCCCCTTTTTAGGGTTTATCTTATGTTGAATTTAGAGCATTTTGGTAACCTTTCCTCACATTTATTCAATGAAATAGCATGGTTTTGTGATTGTCTCCTTATTTGCACTTAAGTGTGATAACATGCTTTTTAGGCCCTTAAATTGATAGTTTTTATCTTCCTTTGATTCCACTAGATGCCTTGATGTGTTTGCTAGTGATTTCAGATTGAAAAGGGCTAGGAAAGGATCAAAGGAGTAAAAGGAAAGCTTAAAAAGTGGAGAAATCATGAAAAGCCAAAGATTTGGAAAACACCCATGGACGCGCGCGCGCACAGTGCACTCCTGCGTGGATTGCGAAAAGCTCCATGGACGCGTACGCGCGCTGTACGCGTACGCGTCGAAGGCCGCACGTGATTTTTAAAGAAGAACTTGTGCCTGGCAATTTTGGAGGGTTTCTGGCCCCATTTGGAGCTGAGTTTTTGGCGGGAAAAGATAAAAGGAACCAAGGATTGAAGGGGAAGGCATCACTTCACATACATTACACATTAGGCTTAGTTTTAGTTAGTTTTAGAGAGAGAAGCTCTCACTTCTTTCTAGGATTAGGATTAGGATTAGGATTAGGTTTTGGTTAATAATCTTAGATCTAGGTTTTAATTCATGCTTTCATCTACTTCTACTCTTCAATTCTTTGTTGTTACATTCATCATTCTTCTATTGTTTGTTACGATTTCCTCTACTTTGTTTCTATGCTTTGTTGTAGATCTACTTTTTTTCATGCTATTTTCTTTCAATTCAATTTGAGGTAATTCATGATAATTATGTTTCTTTTGATTGTTGTTATTAATTCCTTGCAATAATTGTTGTTAGATTCTATTCTTGTTGTCAATTTACTATGCTTTCCTTTTGTACCTTCCAAGTGTTTGATAAAATGCTTGGTTGGATTTTAGAGTAGAATTTAATGCTCTTGGCTTGGGAAGGTAACTTAAGAACTCTTGAGTTACTAATGTCCAAGTAATTGATGATTGGGAGCCATTAACTCTAGATCTCACTAATTGAATTGGTGGAGAACTAGGACTTATGGACTTGGATTGATATATCTCATTTGACTTTCCTTTACTACTAGTTAGAGGATGACTTAATGGGATTGATCCTTGCCAATTATCATGTTGTGGTTAGTGATAGGGATAGAGACCCTTGACCACCAAACCTTGCCAAGGCCTTTGTTAGTTGTTAGTTTATTTTCATTGCCATTTACATTTCATGCCTCTTATCTCAAAAACCCCAAAACATACCTCATAACCAATAACAAGACACTTTATCGTAATTCTTAGGGAGAACGACCCGAGGTTTTGAATACTTCGGTTTATAAATTTAGGTGTTTGTACTTGTGACAAACAATCTTTTGTATGAAAGGATTATTTGTTGGTTTAGAAACTATACTTGCAATGAGAATTCATTTGTGAATTCTAAACTGTCAAAAATCCATTCATCAGATTGTGAAGAAGGTTTTCGGCTCTTTGACACTTATCACAGTTTCTTACAAATTCCCGAGAATCCCGGAAGAGGGTTGGCCAGTAGAACTTGCTCTGAAAGACCTTGGTGGCCGTTTTCTCCCCTCCAAAATGTCCTCCCTACTCAGAACTATGACAATGCCAGAGAATTTACTAGGCTTCCTTGTCTGAGTCACAACGCCTGATCATCCCATCTGAGCATCTCTTAAAGAGGTAGGGTTCATCCCATAAGTAGTACTTGGCATCATGCAAAAGTTTTTTGACTTGTTGTTTGGTGTACTCTTTGGGGATAAACCTCGTGACTTAGTTTGCAATGTCTGTAAACCGTGGCGTCTTTTAGATCGCAAAGAGGTACTCATCTGGGAAGGTCTCGGTCACAGCAGTAGTAAGGGGTGGCGTTCCCTCCCCAGGCTTAATCCTTGACAGATGATCAGCCACTTGATTTTTTTATCCCTTTTTGGATTTCAATGTCGAACTCCTGAAGGAGCAGCACCTACCTGATCAATCTTGGTTTAGAATTCTGCTTGGTCAGAAGGTACTTAAGAGCAGCATGGTCAGTATAGACAATAACCTTTGATCCAATTAAATAGGATCTAAACTTATCAATCGCATAGATAACCGCCAGGAGTTCCTTCTCTGTGGTGGTGTAGTCTTTTGAGCATCATTCAGAACACGACTGGCATAATTAATGACATGCATAAGCTTGTCTTGTCTCTGCCCCAAAATTGCTCCTATGGCATAATCATTGGCATCACACATTAGTTCGAATGACAAATCCCAATTGGGTGCGGCAATGATGGGTGCTAAGACAAGCTTTGTTTTTAAAGTTTCAAAAGCATGTAGGCATTTTTTGTCAAAAACAAAAGGGGTTTCAATTGCTAAAAGATTGCACAGGGGTTTTGCAATTTTAGAAAAGTGTTTTATAAATCTCCTGTAGAATCTTGCATGTCCTAAGAAGCTTCTAATTGCCTTAACATTAGTAGGTGGTAGTAATTTTTCAATTAGTTCTACCTTAGCTTGATCAACCTCTATTCCCTTGTTTGAAATCCGATGACCAAGAACAATCCCCTCAATTACTATAAAATGGTATTTCTCCCAGTTTTAAACTAGATTAATTTCTTGGCATCGTTTCAAAAATAGGGCTAGATGGTTAAGGCATGAGTCAACAGAATCACCAAAAATAGGGAAGTCATCCATAAATACTTCAATGAACTTTTCAACCATATCTGGAAAAATAGAAAGCATACACCTTTAAAAAGTTGCAGGGGCATTACGGAGTCCAAACGGCATTCTCCTGTTGGCGAATACTCCATAAGGGTATGTGAATGCCATCTTTTCTTGGTCTTGAAGGTCTACTGAAATCTGATTATAGCTGGAGTATCCATCCAGAAAGCAATAGAACGCATGTCCAGCTAACCTCTCAAGCCTTTGATCTATGAAAGGCAGAGGGAAGTGATCCTTCCTTATGGCATTATTGAGTCTCCTGTAGTCGATACACATGTGCCGTCCTGTGAGAGTTCTTGTTCGGATTAACTCATTCTTTTCATTGTGAATTGATGATGAGAATTTGTTTCGGTTTAGAATTTCTTAAAATAAGAAAAGAGAATTTCTTCATTGATAGCATAGTCCAAACCAGCAATTAAACCCCAACATCAAAGTTTAAATATAGAATTTGTCACAATTCAAATAAAAATAACTAAGAGTTTTAAATCCCGGGTCGTTCTCCCTAGGAATTGCAATTAAGTGTGTAATTATTGGCTATGAGAAAATTGGGGATTTTGATTGAAATAAGCAAGAAATGTAAATTGCAAGAAATTAAACAAGCATGCAAGGAATTAAATGAAAAGCAATTAAAGTAACAAAAATTGAAATTAAATTGCAAAAAGAACTCTTGGAAAGATTGGATACTTGAGGATTTCTATCCTAGTCATCCACCACAAACATGGTAATTGCATAGAATTAATTCCAATTAGTCTACCCTAACATCGAGGATAAGTCAAAAGGGCATAATTGACCTCAATCCATAAGTCTTAGCCAACTCATTAATTAACTTAATGAAAGACTATCGTTAATTTAAACCAAACCAACTAAAAATCCTAACACAATATGGAATGGACATCTATGACTCAAGTTCACCTAATTACCTAATTCCTAACTGTTCATACCATAGGTCTAGCTAGGCTAGCCGACCTGAATGAAGACAGGAACAACTGACCTCTTATAAAGGTTGGTCAACACCGACCTCTTCCCAAAGAGCTCGGCCAAATTGCTATAAGGGCCCAACTAGGCCCAAAGCAGAAGATCACAGCCCGCTTAAAGGCGGCTGGTCAAACATAAGGAGACTGATGAGAGGACTTTTGTGTGGTCTAGAATTCACAATTGAAATCTCATTGTAAGTATAGTTTCTAAACCAACAATAGTCCTTTCATACAAAAGATTGTTTGTCACAAGTACAAACCCCTAAATTTATAAACCGAAGTATTGAACCTCGGGTCGTTCTCCCTAGGAATTGCAAACAAGTGTTCTTGTTATTGGTTATGAGTTGTATATTTTGGGGTTTTGGATGAGAAACATGAAAAGTAAATGGAAATGAAATTCAAATAACTAAAGGTCTTGGCAAGGTTTGGTGGTCAAGGATCTCTATCCATATCACTAACCACAACATGAGAATTGGCAAGGATCAACCCCATTAAGTCATCCTCTAACTAATAAAGGAAAGTCAAATGAGCTATGCCAATCCAAGTCCTTAAGTCCTAGTTCTCCACCAATTCAATTAGTGAGATCTAGAGTTAATGGCTCCCAATCGTCAATCACTTGGATATTAGTAACTCAAGAGTTCCTAAGTTACCTCCCCAAGCCAAGAGCACTAAAATCTACTCTAAAATCCAACCAAGAATTTCATCAAACACTTGGAAGGCACAAAAGAAAAGCATAGTGAATTGCAAGAATTAAAGGAATCTACAACCACAAAAGTAAGAGATTAACAATAGAAAGGCAAAACAATAGAAAAGTAAACTCATAACTAAAAGAAGCATTTTAACAAACACATAAAAGGCAATAAAAGTAAACAACATGAATTGCAAGAATTAAAGAGAGATCTAACTAGAATAGCAAGAGATCAACAATAGAAAAGGAAAACAATTATGAAACAACAAAGAACATACCAATTGCATTGAAGGAGAAATATAGATCTACAAAAGAAAGTTCATAACCTACAACTAACAATACAAAGGAACTACAAGAAAAGTATAATGTTACAACTACAAGAGAGCAATTGAAGATGCAAAAGGAGAATTAACCAAGAGAAGAAAAAGTAGATCTAGATCTAAGAAATTAACCTAAACCTAATCCTAATTCTAGAGAGAAGTGAGAGCTTCTCTCTCTAAAACTACTCTAAACTAATCCTAATGTGTGTAAATGATGCTAATTGTTGATTCCCTTCAATCCTTGGTCCTTTAAATGCATTTTGGCACCAAAGTTGGTTGCAAATTGGGCCCCACAGCTCTCAGAAATCGCTGGGCACGTTTTCTATTAAAAAATCACGTGCGCCCACCGGCGCGTACGCGTATAGTGCACGTGCGCATCCCTTGCATTTTCATGATCCATGCGTGCACGTACAGTGCGCGTGCGCGTGGATGAAGATATCCAAATCTTTGGCTTTTTCATGTGTTCTCTACTTTGCATTCTTTCCTCTTCACTCCTTTGATTCATTCCTAGCCTTTTCAACCTGAAATCACTTAACAAAAAAATCAAGGCATCTAGTGGAATCAAGGGTGAATTGAATTTAGCTAATTAAGGACCTAGAAAGCATGTTTTCACACTTAAGCACAAATTGGAAGACAATCATGAAACCATGCTATTTCATTGGATAAATGGGAGAATAGTTGACAAAACCCTCTAAATTCAACACAAGATAAACCCTAAAAATGGGGTTTATCAACCTCCCCACACTTAAAACAAGCATGTACTCATGCTTAAACCAAGAGAAAGCAAAGGGATCAACATTTTTTCAATGAAATCTAACTAAATGCAATCTATCTATATGCAACTATTTAAATGAATGTATTTGCTCAGTCAAAATAAATCAATTCCCAAGAAGCATATATGCACAAGGGCTAAGGGTCTTAACAACCATGCCAAACCACAATTGAATTGAGCTATTAAATATTTTTACAAACTTGCATGAGGAGTGATGATCATAGGTGGAGAACATGTAATTGAGCAATAGAACCCTCACTGGTAGTGTTTGCACTCTATTCGCTCAAGTGTTTAGGGTTGATTCACTCAATTCTCCCCTAATCATGCTTTCCAAGATTTTTTTTTCTAACAATCGACATTTATTTCATGCATGCATACAAGTATCATGAGGTCTTTTCATTGGTTGTAATGGGGCTAGGGTCAAGGTAGGATGCGTATATGGTTAAGTGAGCTTGAAATTTGAATCTTTGATAAGCTTAAACTTCCCACCTAACCTATGACATCCTATACAATTAAGTTCTAACCTAACTATCCATTTTTCCCAGTTTTTCACATACTCATGCATTTTCTTTTCACTTCACAACACTTCTGCATTGATCTTTATTAAGCTTCGCTTTGCTTTGGGGCATTTTGTCCCCTTTTTATTTCTTTCTTTTTTTTCTTCTTTTTCTATTTTTTTTCTTTTCTTTTCCATACTCTTCTTTTTGTTTCTTTTTCTTTTTCTTTTGTTTTTTTCTCATTTTTCTTTCTTTCAAACTATATACAAGAACCTCAATGCATAAGGTCTAAAATTTTAATTAACACATGAGCATGTACCCAATTCCCAATATTCACAACAAAAATACAAAACTACCCTTTTATTCAACCAATGTCCCAAGGTTCCTACACTTGAATGATACACACACACTAGCCTAAGCTAATCAAAGATCCAAATAAAGGACATTTGTTGTTTTTCGCTTTAGGGCTTGTAATGTGCTAAAATTAAGAATAAAGTGGGTTAATCATAGTCTCAAAGTTGCTAACAATGGAAGATAAAAGGTAAGGCTATTTGGGTAAGTGAGCTAAATGAAATGATGGCCTCAATCATATAAATGCATGAATACACAAAATAATGGACATAAAGAATCAAACAAATCAAAGATCACAATCATAGAAAGAGAATAATGCACACAAGAAGGAAAATAAGTGGTTATAAGATGCAACCACGCAATTAAGCTCAAATCTCACAAGCTTGTATTCTTAGCTCAAAACATGATCCACAATATATATAATTCAAGCAAGTTTTAGGAAAAGTTTTCATTCAAATCAATTGGTGCCCTATAGATAGAAATCTTGAAAAATTTCCTTATTTTGACTAAGTTTATTATGTATACATATGCAAAAATAAGAAAATGCAAATACAAATCCTAAAAACCTAGAATGGAATGCAAAAGTGTTGAGATTAGAAACTTGTCACCCAAAATCGCCGACCGGTCGGACGACCTCCCCACACTTAAAAGTTTGCACCATCCTCGGTGCACTCAAAGATGAGCAAGGGGGTACGGCGACTCTCCGATTGCTACCTTCAGCTGGTAGATCAACCGGTTGCTGCGCGTTCTTTCTTCCGCTTCTATTTTTGCTTGCGGTGCATCATTCATGAAAAACAAAAATATAACACCATAAGATAAGAAAACAAAAGCAAGGAAGCAAACATTGTTGGAATGAGGTACTAATCACTAGAATTGAGTGAGTAAATTAGTGTGACATTAATGACAAATAAGTGTGTGAATTCTAAATTGTGTGCGGTTTAGAACACACATTAGCATAAAAGCTATGTCACTAAAGAAGCATGCACTTTACTCATTCTAGTATGCTTGAGATGCTTTAAGTAAGCTTGTAAGGTAAAACAAGCATTAGGGACGCATGAGAGAATTCAAGCTAAAAACGTATGGATGCATATGATCATGGAATACAATGCATTGAAGTAAATGCACAACATCCATCAAGAGATTGCATAATCGAGGAAAAGGATTGAAATTACATGTTGGCCAAATTATGAAATTCAAGAAGAGTTACATGCTCGAAGGCAATTCTCATCACTTGGTATTCTTAAAAGGTAAGCATGAAAAACTCAAAACCAAGTAGCAAAATTTAACCTCAACAATAGAATCCAACAAAGATTATAAACATAATAATGTTAAGATAACATCCCTTTTTAATACTCAGCAGCAATTAATGGTAAACAAGAAAAACAATCTAACACTTACAATGAAAAAGAGGAAATGAAATGAAAACTAACTAAAACTAACTAATCAACTAACTAACTAACTAATTAGTTAACTAAAATAAATGCTTATCAATGGTGTTTGGGAGTGTTGGATGAAGGGTAGGAGAAGGGAAGAAGAAAAGAGAAGGAAAGAAATGGAAAGAGGAGAAGAAAAGAGATATGTTGAAGGAAGGACATCCATGCATACGCACGCATATGCGCGGATGGTGGTGCAATGGACGCGACGCGTACGCACACATAGCGCGTACGCGTCGATGGCTTATTTCGAGAGTGGCACGTACGCGTCATGTGCGCGTACGCGCGAGTTGGTTTGTGCAAAAGGCACAATGCTAGCGCAGCGTTCGCACAACTCTCGGGTTTTTGGCTTGGGGGTGGAATTTCTCAATCCATGCGTACGCGTACATAGCGCGTCCGCGTGGGTAGGCGAAAATGCTTGATGCGTGCGCGTACGTGCGGATGGTGCTCTGTTTTTCGAATTTTTTTTTCTATATTTTTGCCCCAATCCAAGCATTCCAAACCTCCAAACATCTACCAAAACACAATAAAACCTTATTTAACATACTAAACTACCAATTAGACTCAACAAACTCAACAAGTCTGGTGCTCTAGTCCTTCCTATAAGGCTTTACTATCTTCTCCAGAATGCGCTTTATTTCTCTGTTAGATACCTCTGCTTGCCCATTGGTCTGGGGGTGGTATGCTGTTGCCACTTTGTGAACTATCCCATGTTTTTTCAGTAACCCTACTAACCTCCTATTACAGAAGTGAGTGCCTTGATCACTCACGATTGCTCATGGTGATCCAAAGCGACAAATAATATGGTTTCTAACAAAGGAAACAACAGTGTTAGCATCATCAGTACGGGTAAAAATTGCTTCCACCCATTTAGAAACATAATCTACAGCTAATAGTATATAAAGGTAACCACTAGAGTTTGGAAATAGACCCATGAAGTCAATGCCCCAAACATAAAAAATTTTACAGAAAAGCATAATCTATTGGGGCATCTCATCCCTCTTGGATATATTCCCAAACCTTTGGCATGGGGGACAGAATTTACAAAAGGTAGCAGCATCCTTAAAAAGAGTGGGCCACCAAAATCCACAGTCTAAGATTTTTCTAGCTGTTCTTTGAGGGCCAAAATGTCCTCCACTCTCAGAAGAGTGGCAGGCCTCTAAAATGGATTCGAATGCTGATTGAGGCACACACCTTCTAATTATCTGGTCAGCACCATACCTCCATAAATATGGGTCATCCCATATATAATATTTGGACTCACTTTTCAGCTTGTTTCTTTGATGCTTAGTAAAATTAGGAGGGAAAGTATGGCTAACTAGATAATTAGCTATAGGTGCATACCAAGGAACTACTTCAGATACTGCGTGCAAGCTATCAAATGGAAAAGCATCGTTGATAGGAGTGGAGTCATCCTTAATGTGCTCAAGGCGACTCAAGTGGTCCGCCACTAAATTCTGGTTACCACTCCTATCCTTAATTTCTAAATCAAATTCCTGAAGCAACATTATCCAACGTATCAACCTTGGTTTGGATTCTTTTTTAGCTAATAAATATTTTAGAGATGCATGGTCCGAGTACACTACCACCTTAGTACCAAGTAAATAGACTCGGAATTTATCCAGAGCAAAGACAATAGCTAGAAGCTATTTTTCAGTGGTTGTGTAATTAGACTGAGCAGCGTCTAAGGTCTTAGAAGCATAAGCAATTACGAAAGGATCCTTACCTTCACGCTAAGCCAGTGTCACTCCTACTGCATAGTTGGAGGCATCGTACATAATCTCAAAAGACTGGTTCCAGTCTGGTCCTCTCACAATCAGAGCTTGAGTCAAGGCGATTTCCAGCTTATCAAAGGCTTGCATGCAATCCTCACTGAATTCGAACTCAACATCTTTCTGCAGTAGTCTGGATAAAGGCAATGCTACCTTACTAAAGTCCTTGATAAATCTCCGGTAGAAACCTGCATGACCAAGGAACGAACGGACTTCCCTCACGGAGGAGGGGTAAGGTAAACTAGAAATGACATCTACCTTTGCTGGATCAACAGAAATACCAGTGTTAGAAACAACATGTCCTAGTACAATACCTTGATTTACGATAAAATAACATTTTTCAAAATTCAATACAAGGTTTGAACTAACACACCTGTCTAATACTCTAGCTAAACTATCCAAGCAAAGGTTAAAGGAATCACCATATACGCTAAAATCATCCATAAAATCATCCTTTGAGGTTGACGGACAGGTCTTGCTCCCTTTTCTAAGAATATTTTGTGCTCACAAACTTGAGGTCTGATGCCTACTATATCCGCCAAGCTCCACCCAATTGCTTTCTTTTGTCTTCTCAGCACACTGAGCAGCTGCTCCTCTTGTTGGGAAGTGAGTTCCCTTGCAATGATGACTGGGAGCTTCTGATTATTCTCAAGGTAATCATACTTAAGGTGGGGTGGGAGGGGCTTTAATTCTAATTTCTGCTCATGGCTAGGCACTTGATCATCTGGAGCTATTGATAATGGCAAAGTGTCCTCATTGTGTTCAGAAGGCGTCCCCCACTTGGATCTTGCTCCATGTTCCTCTCGTCTACTTCTTCTTGGTGAACTGCAGCTACAGTTTCATCAATGATGTCGCACTGGAAGATGGAATGATCTTCCGTAGGGTGCTTCATAGCTTCATTCAAATTGAAAATCACTGCTCTGCCATCTATCTCAAAGGAGTAAGTTCCTGAGAAGGCATCTAGCTTGCACTTTGAAGTCTTCAGGAATGGCCTTCCAAGCAGGATTGATGATGGTCTTTCTGAGTCATTAGGGGGCATTTCCAAGATATAGAAGTCAATGGGAAATGTGAGCCCCTTAATGCTTACCAGCATGTCTTCAGCAATTCCAACCACAGTAATGATGCTTTTATCTGCTAAAACAAAATGAGCTGCCGACTTTTTTAAGGGAGGGAGCCTCAAAGCATCATATATAGACAATGGCATAATACTCACGCGCGCTCCTAAATCACACATGCAGTTAGAAAATATTACACCCCCAATGGTACAGTTAACCATGCATGGACCTGGATCACTATATTTTTCAGGTATACCTCCCATTAAAGTAGATATAGAACTACCTAAAGGAATAGTTTCTAATTCATTAATATTATCTTTATGTATGCATAAATCTTTTAGAAACTTTACATATTTAGGTACTTGTTGAATAACATAAAAAAAGGGAACAATTACCTCAACCTTTTTGAAGATTTCTACCATTTTGGGATCGAGTTCCATCTGCTTCCTAGACTTCCTTGCAAGGTGTAGAAATGGAATAGGAATGGTGCCACTTGCATCTTCTGCATCCTTTGGTGCTCCATTCCTTGGCTGTGTTACTTCTTCTTCAACCATGTCTTGTACTTCCTCTTCCTCTTCAGCATCTTCCACTTCAACTATGTCTTTAACTGGGGCGTGTTCTTGTGGGCTTGGCTCCTCCTGATTCCTCTCTTGCAGTATGGTTCCGAAACTCAAAGTGATGGCATTGATGCCACACTTGGGGTTGGATAAGGGTTGAGAAGGAATTCCATTGGAGCTTGAAGGCTGATTATTGGAAGTATTCATTGATCCAATCTATGAGGCAAGAGCTTGTACAGCAGAGGTCAGGCCATTCAAGGAGAAGCTAAGTGTGTTTTCCCTGGCCTTTTGTCTTTGCTCAATAGATTGAAGCATTTCGTCATAAGAAGAAGAAGAAGGGTAAGTGATCTGAGGGGCCTGCTGTCGGTTGTTCTGAGGTGCTTGGGACTACCTTAAGTGAGGTACTTTGTAGGGCTTGTTTTGGTTCTACTGTCTGTTGTTGTTATTCCACCTCTGATTTCCATTGTTGTCTCTGCCTCATCTGTTGTAGTTGTCCCTCCATCCTTGGTTGGAATTATCCCTCCATCCCTGGTTGGAATTGTCTCTCCATCCCTGGTTGGAGTTGTCTTGCCAACCTTGGTTGTAGTTTCCACCTTGGCTGTAATTGCCGTCTTGTTGATTGTACCCTTGATTCGGGAGGTCATAGAAATTGTGAGTAGCTACCAAGGTGTTATCTTCTTGTTGGAGCTGCGGACACTCGTCAGTGTAATGAGTGTAATCAGCACATATTCCGCATACTTTTTGAGGAACCAACTGTTGACTTTGTTGTGGTAGGGGAGGCTGAGGTTGTTGTTGATTCAGCTACATCTGCTTCAGTAGGTTGGTCATCTCACATATAGCCTGTGTGAAAGCTGTAGTCTCACTACTAGAGAAAACCTCTACAACAGCCTTGGGGTGGTTGTTCCTGTGCTTGTGATTCCGAGTGGACTCAGCTAGGTCGCTGATCAGTTGCCACACTTCATCTGCGGTCTTGTACTTTTTCAGAGAACCATTACTTGCACCATCCAATGTGGTTGATAAACCACTATTTTATGGTTTATCTTGTACTCAACTGAGTGGATTTTATCAATCTTTCATACACTAATTTATATGATTTGCATGAATTTTACATTCTCCTTCCTGATTTTGTGCTATGATTAAAAACATGCTTCTTTGGACTTATATTTGCTAATATTAATCCTCTCTTATTACCATTCGATGCCTTGATATGTGTGTTAAGTTATTTTAGAGATTATAGGGTAGGAATCGCTTAGAGGATGGAAAGGAAGCATGCAAAAGTGGAAGGAATACAAGAAGTTGAAGAAATTGCTAAGCTATCCAGCCTGACCTTCTGGTACTAAATTGACCATAACTTGAGCTACAGAAGTCTCGATGATGCGGTTCCAGTTGCGTTGGAAAGCTAACATCTGGGGCTTCGCAACAATATATAATTTGCTATAGCTGTCTCGAAGCCAAGAGATGTGAACGCGTGGATCACGCAGACGCGTGACCTGGCAGAAACGTAATCCACGCAAACGTGTGGAGGACGCTTCCGCGTCACTTTCCCGCGACCTGTACATACTAGAATACGCTGGGGACAATTTCTGGGCTGTTTTTGACCCAGATTTTGGCCCGAAATACACAGATTAGAGGCTATAAAGTGGGAGAATGCATCCATTCATCATACAACTCACATCAGCTCATAATTCATAATTTTAGGATTTAGATGTAGTTTTGAGAGAGAGAGGTTCTCTCCTCTCTCTTAGGATTAGGATTTAGGATTTTTATTATGTTTAAGCTATGATCTCTTCAATCACAGGTTCAATGTTCCTTTTTAATTATTTTCTCAATTTAATTTATGAACTCTTCCACGTTACATATGATTCTCTTAATTAATGTTATTTGAGGTATTTCAGTTTTTGATTGCTTTCTTTCATTTATATTACTGTTGCTTCCAATTTGAAGACATTTTTATTCGAGTAAGTTTACCTTTCCCCTTTTGGCCTTGGTTAAGTAATTGGTAACTCATGAGTTATCAAACTGGACGTGATTGATAATTGTTGTCTTTGCTAATTGAATTGAACTTCAATAACTCCAGTCCCTTCTTATGAATTGACTAGGACCTGAGGATCAAACTAATTGGTCCACTTGACCTTCCTTTGCTTTAGTAAAGGCCAACTAAGTGGGATTAAAACTCAATTCTCATCACCATTGATAAGGATAACTAGGATAGGACTTCCAAATTCTCATACCTTGCCAAGAGTTTATATTATAATTATTTATTTATTTTACTTGCCATTTAAATTATTTGTTCCTTACTTTCAAAACCCCCAATTTATAAAACTCATAACCAATAATAAGAACACCTCCCTGCAGTTCCTTGAGAAGAAGGCCCGAGGTTTAAATACTTCGATTATCAATTTTAAAGGGGTTTGTTACTTGTGACAACCAAAACATTTGTAAGAAAGGACTTTTGTTGGTTTAGAAGCTATACTTACAACGTAAATTTATTCTGAATTCTAGACCACGCAAAAGTTCTCTCTTCAAAATAGCGCCGTTGCCGGGGAATTGCAAACGTGTGCCTTATTATTGGTTATTGTAAATATTTGCTTTTTGCTTGTTTATTTGTTTTTTTTTTTGTTTTTTCATAAATTAATAGGTTATTAGTTTTTATTTAGTTATTAAATTTTTTTTTCAAAAATCTGTTCTTCATATTCATCTTGACCTTCAAGTTGTTCTTAGTTGTTCTCTTCGTTTTGATCTAAAAATTTTTAATTTGGTGTCATTTTATTGTTTTTCTCTTTCCTCATTAAATTCAAAAATATCTTTTCCCTTTATTTTAATTGAATTTTCGAAATTTGCATAAAAAAAAAGTTTAGATTTTGATTTTAAAATTTTTATCTTATCTTTTCTTAGTTTTAAATTTCAAAATTCAAATCTTTTTCGAAAATCATATCTTTTTCAAAATCTTATCTTATCTTATTTCAAAATCAAATTTCAAATTTCAATTTAAATTCCAAAATTCAATTTTCAAAATTCAAATTTAAAATTTTAAAAATCAAACATTTTCAAAATTTAAATCTTTTTCAAAACTTTATCTTATATTGTTGACTTTTACAAAATTCAAATTTCAAAATTTAAAATTATAATTTCAAATTTCAAAATTTAAAATTCAAAAATCAAAATTGAAAATTTTAAAATTCAAATTTCAAATTTAAAAATTTTAAATTTCAAAATTCAAATTTCAAAATTTAAAATTCAAAATTAAAAATTTAATTTTCAAATTCAAAATTTAAATTTCAATAACCTTTTAATTTAAAATTGTTTTTATTTCTTTTAACTTTTATTTGCTACTATGAACTCTCACCCCTTTGGCTATGAGTCTGGTTACAATTATATTGCAGGAAGAGGAAATTACAATGAGAACAGGCATTAAGGATGGAACAATCAAAGATGGGAAGAGCCACAAGGATTTGATCAACCCTCATAGCAACAACCACCTCCAATGGACTATCAACAACCACCACCATATGCCTATAAACCCTCTCCTGAACATGATTTTGGACCACCATACTCACAAGCCCCCTACAACCAAACACCTCCATATGACCCTAACTTGTATCCACCATACCAACCATCTTATGAGCCAAATGAACCATACATAGAACCACCCCAATACCAACCCAATTACTCCCAAGAACCACCACCTCAATATTCACCATCTCCATATCCTTACCAAGAAGAACCACATTCTTATTATGAACCCTCTCTCCCAATCAATGAACCCACATGTTATTCTAAAAGGGCAAGTGAGGATGCAAAGGAGCGTACTGGAACTCACTACTGCCTTAACCGAGGTAGTGAATATTATAGTTTCCCGACATCTGAGCACTCAAAGTACTCCCATGGCTGCATGTGGAGAATCAAAAGAAGAGTGTAGCATGAAGGAGACCCTAGAAACATTGGTAGACAATGAGGAACATGGCTTTGTATTGGAACAAGTGGAGGAAGCCATAATAGTTGTAGAGGAAGACGTGGTTGAAGATTTAGGAGATGCAGAATCTCCATGGGAAAGTCAAGTTATCAAGCCTCCTTCAAAGACGTTTGAAATTGATGTTGAGGAGGGTGTACAACCTCCAAGGCATATCATGGCTAAAGACTTTGAAGAGGTTGATCAAGAGATGGAGATTAAAGAAGAAGAAGAAGAAGCTTGCAAAGAGGTGGAAGTTGTCAAGGAAGAACTCAAGGGAGTGGAGCTTGCAAATTCGTTAGAAATACCTCCCCCTAAGTTGCCATCATCCTTCATAACATTCAAGTGGGTAAAATTCATATCCCTTAGCTTTCTATTTCCACTTGAATATGGGCTACTGGAGACGGATGGTCAACTTAGAGCTCTTTGTGGCATTAAGAGTAAGAGGAAGATGGTTAGTAGATGGAGTTGTCAAGCAAGGTTCAACATGGTTGTGTGCTCAAAGTTTAAATGCAAGGGTTGGTGTAAAGCTCAACTGAATGGGTCTAGGAAGTTATTTGGCCGCTTCAGTGAGAATTCTACAGTTGAACCACCCGGATGAAATCATAATGATCAACAAGAAGATGGGTGCAAAAAGCAAGATTTGGGACCCCAGAATTCATTCTGGCAATCAACACTCTTGGGGCCTTGTCACTTGCTTTAACCTACTTGAAGGCTTTCTGCACCTAGTTTGGGATCCCGGAGGCTGTTTTCATTCCAAACATTGGTGGAGATTTCTGGATGAATTCAAGCACAATCCACCATAACAAGAAGCTCATCAAATGTCCAACATAAGGACTTTAACTAAAAGTGCTAGGTGGGAGACAACCCACCATGGTATGATCGTTCCTTTTCCATTTCTTCAATTTTAATTTTATTTCATTTTGTTTGTTTTTGAGTTTTATTTTATTTTATTTTCATTGAACCTGGAATTATTCATAGCATCCACACTATCATTGCATTTTGCATCCTGCATAAAAAAAAAAAACACGCACGCAACGCGTAAGTGTCGCTGACGCATCCGTGTCACGAGTGCGTTTGGAAGAAAAGAAAAGTGAACAGAGAGTCGCGCAAAAGCGTGGCTGGAGGCGTGCCTTTGGCACAAATTGATCCACGCGACCGCATCACTAACACGTCCACGTCATTTGCTAAAAATGCCTCCCATGCGTCCGCGTCACCCCACGCGAATGCGTGCCCTGAAAATCGACGTAAAAAGGGTGTTTGGCAGCAAGTTAGGCTGGAATGGGGCTGGAACTATGCTAGAAGCACAAGCCCTGCCATGCGAACACGTGCCCCACGCGTCCGCGTCAATTTTAAAAGAAAGGCCATTCACGCGTACGCGTCAACCACGCGACCGCGTCACCCAAAAATTTGGCAAAATGAGTTTCAAACAGAGAGTTGCCTGAACGCGAGGCTGCACTCGCGCCAATCGCACAAATAAGGCCACGCGATCGCATGACCCACGCGTCCGCGTCGCCTGCGTCGCACAACTTATCCAGATCAGTGTCAATTATCTTATCTTTTCTTCTTTCTTCTTCCTTTTCTTACTTTTTTCTTCTTCATCTCTTTAACTTCTTATCCCCCTTCACTTCCATTCTGTTTCATTTAATTTATTTGCATACATTCATTCATTGCATTATTTTCATTGGTGTTAGAAATTTATTTGGGTCATTATTTTCTATATCTTTGTGGATTATTAAAGGAATTGTTTGACAATTATATATTACATTTTAAAGGGTTGCTTGCATGTTCAATTTAATACTTTCAATAGATTATTTACCATGCTTGCTATGTGTTTGTGAAAAAGCCCGTATGGCATTGTGCACTATTTTTCAATTTCTTTCTATCTACTACTCTAAATGCTTGCTTTTCACAAAACCCTTTTTATATTTTATTACTTAAATATAATTGTTATTACAAACATGTTATTAGTTTGAAAGACTTGGTAATCTAACTTGGACATTGAATGCTTGATCTATGCTACTCATGCCTTTGCCAGCATGCCAATAAATATCTTGCATTTAATTGTCATTACATGCACTTGTTATATTTCCATTGATGAACTTTTCACATGTAGTCATGACCATGTGTTAACGTCATTCTTCTTTATTGTGCATTGATTACCACCTTTCCCGCTCTCTTCCTTGCTCTAATCCTTAGCTTTTAAAAAGTTACTTTCTTTTTCCCTTTTCAGGATGGCCACCAAGAAGGGTAAAGAGAAAGCTACTCCCAAACCACCGGCAAGGAAAGGAACAAAAAGAGCCCCAGCTAAGGAACCACAACCCCCATCCACTTGCACATCTTAGCATGCACCGAGGACGGTGCAATCTTTAAGTGTGGGGAGGTCGATACCGACTTCCAGTGGTTAGTTACCTTCTTTTCAACACCAATACTCTATTTTCTTTGTTTGTTCATTGTTACATTTACATATTTGATTGCATATTTGTTTGATTTTATACATTTAGTTACTACTTGGTTGAAGTAATATTTTCTTTTTCAAGAAATTTGCAATTATAGTATTTCACTAATTTAAATTGAAAATTTTTTGTTAAATTTGTTTGAAGTTATATTTGGAAAATAGTTTAAAAAGCTAAGAACACACAACCTGTGAGATTTCGAGCTTATTTATATGGTTACATTATTTAACCATAAATTTTTATTCCTGTGTGTTTTCTTCTCTATAATTGCATTCTTTGCTTTGTTCCATTCTATATGTCCATTATTTAGTGTATTTACATGGTTGCATATAATTGAGGCCATTATTTGTTATTAGCTCACTTATCCCAAATAAGCCTACCTTTTACATCACCCTTGTTAACCACTTTGAACTTTTTAACTCCCTTCTATTTCATAACCACATTACTAGCCTTAAGCAGAAAAATAAAATAAAAATTCCAAGTTGAATCCTTGGTTAGCTTAAGATAGATATTGTGTATAATTTAAGTGTGGAGAATTTTATTGGAACATGGGATGATATGAAAAAGTAGAGAATTAAATTGAAAAATTTATTTAAAAATTTGGGAAGCATGCTCATGTGAAATCAAAATAATTAAATTACCATGTGCATTGAAAAAAAATATTAAGTAATTAAATAAGGGGATACAAAAAAAAGAGAAGAAAAGAAAAGAGAAGAAAAATAATATTACCCCAAATGCAAAATAAAAAGAATCAATGCACATCGGACAAAATTCAAAAATAAGTTTGATACATGAGCATGTAATACAAAAGTGAAAAAAAAATTTGGGTAGCTAGGTAAAGCATTTTAAATTATATAAAGTATGTATATGTTAGGTGAGATCTTAGACTAATCAAGGATTCACTTTGTTAGCTCACTTAGCCTTATATATATATATATCCTTACCTTTACCTCAGCCCCATTACAACCCTGAAAAGACCTCATGATGTTTGCATTGGTATACTAAATATTTGTTGATTGGTTAGATGAAGAACAAGGTTGAGAAAGTATGACTAGGGAAGAATAGAGTGATTGACCCTAGACACTTGAGAGTTAGAGTGATATACACTACCAGTAAGGGTTCAATGCTTAATTCTATGTTCCCTGCTTTCATGAGCTGTCTTCTTACAAGTTTACTTGTCTTTTATTGTATAATTTGAATTAGTGAAATCTGATTTATGTTTGTCTTGAAGAACTTATTTACTTTTAACCAAGTAGGTAGAAACATCTTAGCATTTAGTTGTATTTATAGGTTGCATTTCATACATTCTACCATTCCCCTTCACTCTTTTAGTTCTCTTAAGCTTAGCATGAGGACATGCTAATGTTTAAGTGTGGGGAGGTTGATAAACCACTATTTTATGGTTTATCTTGTACTCAATTGAGTGGATTTTATCAATCTTTCTTACACTTATTCATATGATTTGCATGAGTTTTACATTCTCCTTCCTGATTTTGTGCTATGATTGAAAACATGCTTCTTTGAAATTATATTTGCTAATATTAATCCTCTCTTATTACCATTCGATGCCTTGATATGTGTGTTAAGTGATTTCAGAGATTACAGGGCAGGAATGGCTTAAAGGATGGAAAGGAAGCATGCAAAATTGGAAGGAATACAAGAAGCTGAAGAAATTGCTAAGCTGTCCAGCCTGACCTTCTGATACTAAATTGACCATAACTTGAGCTACAGAGGTCCAAATGACGCGGTTCTAGTTGTGTTGGAAAGCTAACATCCGGGGCTTCGCAATGATATATAATTTACTATAGTTTCTCTGAAGACAAGTGACGTGAACGCATGGATCACGCGGACGCGTGACCTGGCAGAAACTTAATACACGCAAACGCATGGACGACGCTTCCGCGTCACTTTCCCGCGACCTGTACGTACCAGAATACGTTGGGGGCAATTTTTGGGCTATTTTTGACCCAATTTTTGGCCCAAAAAACACAGATTAGAGGCTAAAAAGTTGGAGAATGCATCTATTCATCATACAACTCACATCAGCTCATAATTCATAATTTTAGGATTTAGATGTAGTTTTCAGAGAGAGAGGTTCTCTCCTCTCTCTTAGGATTAGGATTTAGGATTTTTATTATGTTTAAGCTATGATCTCTTCAATCACAGGCTCAATGTTCCTTTTTAATTATTTTCTCAATTTAATCCATGAACTCTTCCACGTTACATATGATTCTCTTAATTAATGTTATTTGAGGTATTTCAGTTTATGATTGCTTTCTTTCATTTATATTACTCTTGCTTCCAATCTGAAGACATTTTTATTCGAGTAAGTTTACCTTTCCCCTTTTGGCCTTGGTTAAGTAATTGGTAACTCATGAGTTATCAAACTCAACGTGATTAATAATTGTTGTCTTTGCTAATTGAATTGAACTTCAATAACTCCAGTCCCTTCTTATGAATTGACTAGGACCTAAGGATTAAACTAATTGGTCCACTTGACCTTCCTTTGCTTTAGTAAAGGCTAACTAAGTGGGATTAAAACTCAATTCTCATCACCATTGATAAGGATAACTAGGATAGGACTTCCAAATTCTCATACCTTGCTAAGAGTTTATATTACAATTATTTATTTATTTTACTTGCCATTTAAATTCTTTGTTCCTTACTTTCAAAACCCCCAATTTACAAAACTTATAACCAATAATAAGAACACCTCCCTGCAGTTCCTTGAGAAGATGACCCGAGGTTTAAATACTTTGGCTATCAATTTTAAAGGGGTTTGTTACTTGTGACAACCAAAATGTTTGTAAGAAAGGACTTTTGTTGGTTTAGAAGCTATACTTGGAACGGGAGTTTATTCTGAATTCTAGACCACGCAAAAGTTCTCTCTTCAGTGGTCTTATCTCGAGGCTTCATGCCTTCAGTGAAGTAGCTGATCAACACCAACTTGTCAGTCATGTGATGGGGGCATGCGTCCAGAAGGTTCTTAAAGTGCTCCCAGTATTCCTAAAGAGTCTCCGATTCGCCTTGAATAATTCAAGAGATCTCTTTCCTTAGTCTATCTGTAACTTCAGCTGGAAAGTATTTTTCCAAGAATTCTCTCCTGTGCGTATCCTAGTTAGTAACGGTCACTTCAGGCTGAGTGTAGTACCACTCTCTCGCCTTTCCCTCAAGAGAAAACGGGAAGGCGGTTTGCAGAATAGAAGTTTCATCTGCACCATGACGCCTAACAGTAGAACAGGCTGTCTGAAAATCCCTAAGGTGTTTAATAGGCTCCTGAGCAGGTAAGCCATGAAACTTGGGCATCAAGTTGATTAATGCGGTCTTCAGTTCAAAATCTACAGCCAGATTTGGGTGACACACTTGATACGGTTGCTGAGTAAAGTCTGGGGCTCCAGCTTCCTGGAGAGTAATCCTCCTGGGTGCTGCCATGTTACCTGCACGTAAATCAACCAAATTAGTAGTAGAGGAGCTTGTTTCTCCCTCAGATGGTGGTTCAGATTCGCCTTCAGAAGAGACTAGTGAATTGATAATAACCACTTCACCACCCTCAGAGGCTAACCGACGCCGACCTCACCTAATACGTGAAAGAGTTCTTTCAATTTCAGGATCAAATGCGGCTAAACTCAGATCAGGTACTGAATGCGTCATTCAATGAGAGAAACACATAGCTCATGGTAATAAAATAAAATAAAATACGCAAATAAATTAAATTAAAAATATTTATAGCAACTAATAATTTTGCACGCTATTGCAACTCTCTGGCAACGGCGCCAAAAATTTATGGGGGCAGAGATTGGCCAATTAAGAAATCAATATAGAAATACGTTGTGAGTATAGTTCTTAACCAGTAAAAATCCGCTTATCAATTTAGAAAGGTTGTCACAAAAGTTAGAATAAAAATACTGGGAGTATGAATCCCAGGTCGTCTCCCAACGAGTTGACAAAAGGGTGCTATCTTATCAATCAGGAGTTTTTCGAGAAATTTTGAGAGTTGAAAGACAGAAAATAAATAATTATAAATTAATGCAATGAAAATTAAAGGAGATTTATATATTTAAAATAAAAAGCCTTGACTGGGGGAATGATTAATTGGAAGTTCTATCCTTGTTGGAATTCTCTCAAGTGCAGTATAAAGAGGTTGTTGTTTTCACTTAGTTAACCCTTACTAAATAAAGGAAAGTCAAGTGATTGAGCTAACTCTTATTCACAAATCCTAGTCCTCTCCCTTGGGAAGGTCTAGCGTTAGTAAATAGAGAATTAGCCAACAAAATCCAATTTAACTAATCACTTGAGCATTCCAACTCAAGTGTCTCCTTTTAATCAACCCCCATGTCAAGTTGGGAATCTACTCCATTGACATGGGTATTACTTGCATAGAATTAAAAAGGGAATAGAAGGAAGACATGATAGATAATAACTACAAATTAATTAAAAGTAAAAGTAATCCTTTGCATTAATAAATTTTAAAAACAATCCAATTGTAACTCTGAACAAAGATTAAAGATATAGAAGAGTAAGGAAATAAGAAAACAAACTAGAACAATAACTTCAACGGAGGTAATGACTCTTCTCAATATCCAAAGTAAAAGCATAAAACTAAAAATATAAATGTAAAAGAAAACCTAGAGGAAGAGTAATTTTCTCTCTAGATTCCGATCTAAAACTAAAACTATGCTAATGAGAATCTGTCTTGAGCTTCTGCTCGTTCTTTGGCTCTAATCTGTGTTTTTGGGCCAGAAACTGGGTCAAAACTCGGCCCGAAATTGCCCCCAGCATTTTCTGTTATTTTTGCAGATCGCGCATGTCACGCGTACGCGTCAGTCACGCGTACGGGTCACTGGTCATCTTCATGTGTCACGCGTACGCGACATGCACGCACACGCGTCAAACACGCGCATGCGTTGTCTTGCAGAACTCCAATCCACGCGTACGCGTCAGGTACGCGCACGTGTCACTGTAAAATTTCAAGGTCGCGCGCACGCTGAGCCATGCGTGTGCATCGATGCTCACTGGTTGTCTCCTTTATTTCTTGTGCTCCTTCCATTTTTGCAAGCTTCCTCCTTATCCTCTAAGCCATTTCTGCCCTACAAAGCCTAAAAACACTGAACACAAAGATCACGGCATCGAATGGTAGAAAGGGGATCTAAAGTACACAAATTAAAGGCTTAGGAAGCAAGTTTTCAATCATGGAACAAAACTAGGAAGGAATTGTAAAATCATGCAAATCATATGAATAAGTGGGCATGAACTTGATAAAAACCACTCAATTGAGCACAAGATAAACCATAAAATAGTGGTTTATCAAGTAGCTTTTTAGCTTGGTTTTTTAATCAACACATCTCCACTACAGACACTTGGCTCACAATTCATCCTAAGACATTGATGCCCAGCACCTCTTTGAGTTACTAAATGCTTTGTAATTAGGTTGCTCTTGATAGTGGATTTTCGGTTGGTAATCCCGGATTAGTTAATCCAAGTTACCAAGTTTGAAAATACTCCTCGGAACCTACTAATCCAAGCAGATCCTAATACAATAGCATCACAGGCATATGTCCTAAGGTCCAAGCTATTGGTGTCTAGCCTTTTTATTTGTTTCTTTCATTTTTGTTGCCAATTATTGGCTTTTCTTCCTTCCTTTTCTTGCTGTTTCTTTTTCCAAGGATAATTATTAATTGAAGGTTTTACAACAGCAACTAGGTTCACACTACCAGGGATCATCCTAACCTGTATCTTTTATTAATGAGCTTACTTTAACAATCAAACATACATACCACCACTAAACTCTATTACTATTCCTACTATATTGGACATTCACTTTCTTTTTCAACATTTTTCTCTTATTGAATCAAAAGGCAAAAGGGACAAGTCATAACATCTAAATTGATGAAGATGAAAACAAGTACTTAAACCAGAACATTTATTTTGGAACTTAGGGAAAGTAAATAACAGAATTTAAACTTCATAAAACGAAAACACAATCTTTCTTATTGATAGACAAGGAGCAACACCACCTTTCAATTCTCTGATTGCTTTCCTTTATTCTTGGCATCTTGCTTCTTCTTGCTTCTTCTTTCTTTCAGCTGGTCTTCAGTCCCAAATCTCTCCTCATTCCATAGTCCAGCATCCACCAACTGTTGCTTCATTCATTCTTGCTTGCTTTTTGCCTGAGCTCTATGGAAATCCATGAGTTCAGTGCATTCTTGATATAGTTTGATTCCTCTGCTTAATAGTGGCATGCTGCGGGTTAGGTAGTCTAGACACGCTTGAGTGTTCAAATCATATTCCACTCTGTCTTTGTTCCTGTCCTCATTAGCTGTGTGGTAGAGATTCTTCCATTCTCTAAGGTCTTGAAGATATTCCTCAAGTTGATTGGTACACGAAATTGTGATCATCAATGGCGCCAACAACTTGGTACGCACAATTGTAATCTCAACTCTTTTTCACAATTCCGCACAACTAACCAGCAAGTGCACTAGGTCGTCCAAGTAATAAACCTTATGTGAGTAATGGTCGATCCCACAGAGATTGTCGGCTTGAAGCAAGCTATGGTCATCTTGTAAATCTCAGTCAGGCAGATTCAAATGGTTATGGAGAATTGAGAATTAAAATATGAATAAAATATAAAATAAGATAGAGATACTTATGTAATTCATTGGTGAGAATTTCAGATAAGCGTATGAAGATGCTTTGTTCCTCCTGAACTTCTGCTTTCCTATTGTCTTCATCCAATCATTCATACTCCTTTCCATTGCAAGTTGTATGTAGGGTTTCACCGTTGTCAATGGCTACCTCCCGTCCTCTCAGTGAAAATGGTCCAAATGCGCTGTCACCGCATGGCTAATCATCTGTCGGTTCTCGATCATGTTGAAATAGGATCCATTGATCCTTTTGCGTCTGTCACTACGCCCAACACTCGTGAGTTTAAGCTCGTCACAGTCATCCCTTCCCAGATCCTACTCGGAATACCACAGACAAGGTTTAGACTTTCCGGATCTCAAGAATGGCCACCAATAATTCTAGCCTATACCACGAAGGTTTTAATCTTAGATTAGAAACCCAAGAGATACACATTCAAGCTTGTTTGCATGTAGAACGGAAGTGGTTGTCAGGCACGCGTTCATAGGTGAGAATAGTGATGAGTGTCACATAATCATCACATTTATCATGTTCTTGTTTGTGAATGAATATCTTAGAGAAGAAATAGGCTTGAGTTGAATAGAAAAACAATAGTACTTTGCATTAATTCATGAAGAACAGCAGAGCTTCACACCTTAATCTAGGCGTGTAGAAACTCCACCATTGAAAATACATAAATAAGAGAAGGTCTAGGCATGGCCGAATGGCCAGCCTCCCAAAACGTGATCAAGAGATCAAAAGATGAACTAAAGATGAAAAAAGATGATTAAAGGATGAAAATACAATAGCAAAAGGTCCTATTTATAGAGAACTTGTAGCCTAGGGTTTACAGAAATATGTAAATGACGCAGAAATCCACTTTTGGGCCCACTTGGTGTGTGCTTGGGCTGACCATTGAAGATTTCACATGCAGTTGGAGTTAAACGCCAGCTTGGGTGCCAGTTTGGGCATTTAACTCCAGCTTTTATGCCAGTTCTGGCGTTTTGACGCCAGAATTTTTAGGTTGACTTGGAACGCCGGTTTGGACCATCAAATCTCGAGCAAAGTTTAAACTATTATATATTGCTGGAAAGCCCAGGATATCTACTTTCCAACGCAATTGAGACCGCGCCAATTGGGCTTTTGTAGCTCCAGAAAATCCACTTTGAGTGCAGGGAGGTCAGAATCCAACAGCATCTGCCATCCTTTTTCAACCTCTGAATCAGATTTTAGCTCAGTTCCCTCAATTTCAGCCAAAAAAAACCTGAAATCACAGAAAAACACAAAAACTCATAGTAAAGTCCAGAAATGTGATTTTTATTTAAAAACTAATAAAAATATAGTAAAAACTAACTAAAACATACTAAAAACTACCTAAAAACAATGCCAAAAAGCGTATAAATTATCCGCTCATCACAACACCAAACTTAAATTGTTGCTTGTCCCCAAGCAACTGAAAATCAAATAGGATAAAATGAAGAGAATATACAATGAATTCCAAAAACATCTATGAAGATCAGTCTTAATTAGATGAGCAGGGCTATTAGCTTTTTGCTTCTGAACAGTTTTGGCATCTCACTTTATCCTTTGAAGTTTAGAATGATTGGCATCTATAGGAACTCAGAATTTAGATAGTGTTATTGATTCTCCTAGTTAAGTATATTGATTCTTGAACACAGTTATTTTATGAGTCTTGGCCATGACCCTAAGCATTTTGTTTTCCCGTATTACCACCGGATACATAAATGCCACAGACACATAACTGTGTGAACCTTTTCAGATTGTGACTCAGCTTTGCTAGAGTCCCCAATTAGAGGTGTCCAGAACTCTTAAGCAAAATCTTATTGTTTTGGACCACGACTTTAACCACTCAGTCTCAAGCTTTTCACTTGACACCTTCACGCCACAAGCACATGGTTAGGGACAGCTTGGTTTAGCCGCTTAGGCAAGGATTTTATTCCTGTGGACCCTCCTATCCACTGATGCTCAAAGCCTTGGATCCTTTTTGTTTTACCCTTCCCTTTTGGTTTAAAGGGCTATTGGCTTTTTCTACTTGCTTTTTCTTTTTTTTTTTGCCTCTTTTTTTTTGCATATATATTTTTTTCTACAAGCTTTTCACTACTTTTTCTTGCTTCAAGAATCAATTTTATGATTTTTCAGATTATCAATAGCATTTCTCCTTTTTTCATCATTCTTTCAAGAGCCAACAATTTTAACATTCATGAACAACAAATTCAAAAATATGCACTGTTCAAGCATTCATTCAGAAAAACAAAAAGTATTGCCACCACATCAAAATAATTAATCTGTTTTAAAATTCGAAATTCATTTAATTCCTTTTCTTTTTGCAATTAAAAACACTTTTTATTTAAGAAAGGTGATGGATTCATAGGACATTCATAGCTTTAAGGCATAGACACTTAGACACTAGTTATCATGTAATAAGACACAAACATAAATAAAACATAAAGCATAATTACTTCAAGAAAAACACCCATTCAGGTACACTTGAAAAGTGTAGCCAAAAGTGAAAAAAAATGATGCCTTAGGCTACGGCTACGCTTTTTGGGCTACGGCTACGCTTTTTGGGGTGATTCCTATTCGGCCGTTGCCTATTCTCAAAGGCTACGTTTTTCTGCACCAAGGGCTACGCTTTTGGCGTTTGGGAATAGGCTACGCTTTTCAACTGATGCTGTCCAGGACTAAAGGCTACGCTTTTCAGCTTTCATTTTTCCAGAATAGGCTACACTTTTCAACGCTACTGCATCACTTGTAAAGCGTAGCCACATTGTATACCATAGCTACTTTTTATAAGCGTAGCCTTAGCTCCCTCTTTTTTTTTATACTATAGCTACTGTATATAAGTGTAGCCTTAGGTCCCTCATTGTTTTTTTTTCTATATATATATATTCTAATAATTTTTTTTCTAAAACCTAATATTTAATAATATGATTATATATATAATCCTATTTTTTTAATTTAAATTAGTCAAAAATTATAAAATAAAAATAAATACATAATAATACCATACAATATTCTTTAAATAATAAAAGTTATCCTTTAACAAAATATATTTATAATGAACTAAAAATATTGGGATGATCATAAATGAGTATTCATACATCTCACACTAAATTAAACATACCCATATTAAAATATACATTAGACCACTTAGAATTTATTACTAATAAACTATAAAAAACCAAAATATTGTATCTTACATAAGTATCTTCTAATAAAAGTTATTAATCTTCTGATAGAAGAGAAAAAAACAAATTGATGTCAAATAGAGCACCTAACATCTGCGACTGAATTGAACATATATTGAAGCAAATTCTTGGCTTATCCCATTGAGCGCAACTGATTCCGACTGAAATGAAGGGCACAGACCTCATTTTGGATCCTATTGCATAGAGATTCAACCAATTGATTTCTGTCAAATCCCATATTAACCACTTCCTGAAGAAGCTCTTCGTCAATCTGCAAAACCATGATATTGGTGGATTTTGTATATATGAACTGATTATAATATATCCAGAAATTCAAATGAAAATGCAACAACAAAAGCCAAAGTTTAGGTTCAAAATCAGCAACAATATCAACTCAGCCAGAGCAATCCAAATTTCAAATATTCACAAACAAACTAACAAATCATGAAACAGAAACTATAGATATTCTATTGGAGCACCTAAATCTTTTCAAATGCATGTAAGAACTAGAAAAGGAAAAATTAAGGGGGAAAAAAATTAAGCTTTGCCACCAACCTTAATCCTCTCTTGTTCTTCTCACGGGAGACAGTGACAGAATCACCAAGAGCACCAGCTTTGCCACCAACCTTAATCCTCTCTTGAAGGAACTTCTCCTGAACTTTTTTTGGATGCAACCTGATAAAACCAATTAATTAAGCTTAGGATAAAACCATAAAGAATAATTAGGCAAAAATATGATTTATAAATCAAATTAGACATAATAAATAAATCAAATTAGACATAATAAATAAATTATATGATCATTAAATATATGCCAAAGACCAACTTTGAAACATTTCAAAAATGGTAGAATAGAAAGAATCAATGTCAAAGAATCCTATACATATTCTACCAATAGATAAATATTTATTCATCACTTTTTAAGTTAAGTACTTATGTAAATTTATATGCCTACAAATATTTATTCACATTCACCCTTATCAGTCACATGAAACTAGTGTCAAATTACAAAATACCATGATCCATATTCTCCCCCATTGCTACTGTACCAAAAAGTGATAGCGACGAATAAAAAGATTGTTATGCAAATCTGTTTTACAATTACACATGATGTGTAGATAGAGCAGTTGGCACTAAGAAAATTAGAGGAGTATAGCAAAATAGGGTGACATTAAAACATGCAAGGTTTTGATAAATTGGACCAAATAAATAAAAAACAGAAGAATCTATTGCCAATATCTGACCTGCGATAGTGTCGCACAGTTTTGATCAGCAGTGGCATTGATTAGCACCTGACATGTTAAGTAAGTGAATAAGTGTGAGTATAAAAATTGTTTAAGGTGGAGTTAATATCAAAAATAAAAACCAGACAAATTGATAAACATAAGGACACTATTCTATTCTTCATCAGAAGGTAAGATAAAGAACAAATATGTTCCTTTTGCTTCACTCAAATTTTAACTCCAGTTGGCACAGTCTTAGAGAAAGAACAAACTTTGAAATGCTGAATTCAATGATAGGAATATTTAGAAACATGAAGCTCAACTTAAAACACATGAAATTAGTTAACAAATAGAGTTAAAAGGAGGTGCCTGTCACGGATTTGAACTTGTTCCATCATGGACGCCGTTCTTTGCTGATAAGCTTCTGAAAGTGATTCCAAACCAGCTAACATGCTCTTATCCATGATTCAATTCAATTAAACTCAACCTAGTGTTCTTCATTCACATTAATCATATATGATCTGTTAAACACGATTTTACAATGAAATAATATGTTGAACTGATTATGGCGAGATATATGATCTGGTATTAATCAATGAATCCAAAGTGCATGATCTGTCTACCTTTTTTATTTATTTAAAAGGAAGATAAATGTAGACTTTCAATAATGAAGGGATCTGAATTAGGTATGAATTTAAACCAACAGCAGCATAATAAAAAGACACTACTCATTCATGAGATTTCAAGCTATTAAAATGACACAGATCAATTAATATCCTGAATGGGTAAATAGAATCAAGAGAACTTCACCTGATTTCTTAGTATAAGCCATCCGAGGCCAAAATACAGAGCACCAAATGGGACTATCAGAGGAGCAATCACAGAATAGCAGAAAACGATTGTGACGATGAGCATGTCACCAGGAACTCTAGTCCCATAACCAAGATCTCTAGGAGCCCAAGCCTCTTTCACCTCCGCATCAGTCTTGCAAAGATACTTTTTCTTCAAATGGAATAAAATAATAGGAACTAACCGGGACAGCTCAAGACCATAGTAAACAAAAAATCTAACAAACAGAATAGAAGTCATTTAATTTGGTTTAACATTAAATCATATGCACAACCTAACTTCATAAGAAGATGATAACTAACAAGATCATGCAAACACCATTTGTAAATCAAGTTTGCATTAATGCACCCTTTAGCATATATAACAAACAGACTTAATCAGCATTGCCAGAAGAATAATAGTAAATAAATAAATGAAACATGAAATATTATCTTACTTGAGAGCCACATAGGTCAAGAAGAAAGTAGCATTGCCTGGAAGGCTTGCAGCTAGCAAAGACACAAGTTACTGTCTGCATTCTCACATCAAAACACATCAAAAATGGCTTTACCACTACCAAACCTCTAATCTTCCAATCCAAGCTCCTCTGTTTTTCTCTGGTATACCTCTTCACAACTCTTTTCCTCGCTCTCTACACCATTCTCTCTCAATCCAAATGCTTATTCAGATCTTCCCCTTTGGATCCAATTCAGGATCCTCTCTTCTCTTACCCTTCCTCCTATGGAGAGCACAAGTATGCTGTCTCAACCACATGTTCTACATGTACTTCTCCTATTTTCTTTTCAGGTGCTCTGCCTTGATTCCTCTGTTCTGTGTGATTCTCTCCCAATATAGAAAATGCTGAATTTGTGTTGTTGTGATAAAGCTGAAGAATTTCCACTAATGGATTGTGGTTATCGGATTCAGATTACTTGGATGTTGTGAAGGAGATCAAGAATTTGATCAAGGACTCTTCATCAGCTAAGGAGTTGAGTGCTCTGCGCTACATGCTTCTCGGCTACCAGGAAGCTAAAACCATTCATGTAGTAAAACCCCCAATTCCTATCAGTGTCATATCTAGAAGCTACAACCCCTAATTAAAAACCCTAAAATTGGAACCCAAAACCTCCCAAATTTCACAAAACAAACTGAAAATCGATGAATACCTTCTCAGGTGAGCGACGATGAGGATGCTGAGCGACGACGACGATGCTGAGCAGCGACAGTGAGCACATGCGACGATGATGCTGAGCGGCGACGGTGAGTGCACGAGATGGCAATGCGAGGCGCGGTCAGCGCACGCAACGACGATGGTCTGCGCGGCAGAGCCCTAGCCGGCGTCGTTCGCTCCTTCCTTCCCCTCTCCTCTCTTCTTCTCTTCTTCTTCTCGTTCTCCCCTTTTCTGATTTTTCCCTCTTTTGTGTGTGTGTGAGTGAGGATGAGAGTGTGAGCTTGTGAGTGGTGAGCTGGTGACTGGTGAGTGGCGCAGCCATGTGGTGAGTGGTGACTGGGTGGCGACGGTCAACAACGACGATGAGAAGGCGAAGGTGATGAGTGTTGTAGGTGATGTGTGTTGAAGGTGAGAATGGCGAAGGTGAGGATTGTGTGCCTGGTGGATTGGCAAAGGTGAGGGTTCCTCCAATTGAAGGTGCTGTGTGCGTGTGTGCTTTTGGAGAGAATTGAAAGAGGAATAAAAATTTCACTAAGTGTTAGGATTTGGTCTCATACATTAGGCATCACTTTTAAAACGCACCCAAAACTTAATGAATAGGCTACTCTCTAAAAGCGTCTCCTTTGATACAAAAAGTGAACCTATAGATATTAACCTACGGCTACGCTTTATAAGTGATTTCTAAAATACCTAAGGCTACACTTTTTAAATGATGCCACAATTGTGTATCCTTTTCTCATATAAAAAGGCAACACGGAGAAAAGCGTAGCCTATTCTATGAATAGGCTACGCTTTTCAAATGTAGCTTAAAAAAAGTGTGGCTGGATGGGTATTTTTCTTGTAATGAATTTTCGAAAAATAGAAAAATAAGAACATGGAAATTAAAGAACGGGTGCACCTTAGTGATGGCGGCTTGTTCTTCCTCTTGAAGATCTTATGGAGTCCTTGAGCTCCTCAATGTCTCTTCCTTGCCTTTGTTGCTCCTCCCTCATGACTCTTTGGTCTTCTCTAATTTCATGGAGGAGGATGGAATGCTCTTGGTGCTCCACCCTTAGTTGTCTCATGTTGGAACTTAATTCTCCTAGCGATGTGTTGATTTTTTCCCAATAGTTTTGTGGAGGAAAATGCATCCCTTGAGGCATCTCATGGATTTCATGATGAGGAATTTCCTTATGCTCTTGTCCATGAGTGGGCTCTCTTGTTTGCTCCATCTTTTTCTTAGTGATGGGCTTGTCCTCATCAATGAGGATGTCTTCCTCTATGTCAATTCTAGCTGAATTACAGAGGTGACAAATGAGATGAGGGAAGGCTAACCTTGCCAAGGTAGAGGACTTGTCTGCCACCTTGTAGAGTTCTAGAGATATAACCTCATGAACTTCTACTTCCTCTCCAATCATGATGCTATGGATCATGATAGCCCGATCTATAGTAACTTCAGACCGGTTGCTAGTAGGAATGATTGAGCGTTGGATGAACTCCAACCATCTCTTAGCCACAGGCTTGAGGTCATGCCTTCTTAGTTGAACCGGCTTCCCTCTTGAATCTCTCTTCCATTGAGAGCTGTCTTCACAAATGTCTATGAGGACTTGGTCCAGCCTTTTATCAAAGTTGACCCTTCTAGTGTAGAGGTGTGCATCTCCTTGCATCATGGGCAAGTTGAATGCCAACCTTACATTTTTCGGACTAAAATCTAAGCATTTCTCCCGGACCATTGTAAGCCAATTCTTTGAGTCTGGGTTCACACTTTGATCATGGTTCTTGGTGATCCATGCATTGGCATAAAACTCTTGAACCATTAAGATTCCAACTTGTTGAACGGGGTTGGTGAGAACTTCCCAACCTCTTCTTTGAATCTCATGTCAGATATCCGGATATTCACCCTTTTTGAGTTTGAAAGGGACCTCAGGGATCACCTTCTTCTTGGCCACAACTTCATAGAAGTGGTCTTGATGGATCTTTGAGATGAATCTCTCCATCTTCCATGACTCGGAGGCAGAAGCTTTTGCCTTCCCTTTCCTCTTTCTAGAGGTTTCTCCGGCCTTGGGTGCCATAAATGGTTATGGAAAAACAAAAAGCAATGCTTTTACCACACCAAACTTAGAAGGTTTGCTCGTCCTCGAGTAAAAGAAGAAAGAAAAGAGTAGAAGAAGAAAATAGAGGAGATGGAAGGGGTTTTGTGGTTCGGCCAACGGGGAGAAGTAGTGTGTATGATGTGTGAAAATGAATGAGTGAAGATGGGTTTATATAGGAGTGGAGAGAGAGGTAGGGTTCGGCCATGTATGGGTGGGTTTGGGAGAGAAAGTGGTTTGAATTTGAATGGTGAGGTAGGTGGGGATCTATGGTGGATGGATGTGCATTGGTGAAGAGATTATGGAGAAGAGGGTAGGATTTGATAGGTTAGGGGTTTTTGGGGAAGAGGTATTGAGGTGATTGGTGAAGGGTATTTGGGGAAGGGTGTTATGGGAAGGTGTGAAGAGGAGAGAGAGAGATGAGGTAGGTGGGGATCTTGCGGGGTCCACAGATCCTGAGGTGTCAAGGATTTCTCATCCCTGCACCATGTTGGCGTGTAAACGCCCCCTTGATTGCCAATCCTGCCGTTAAATGCCAGGTTCCTGCCCATTTCTGGCGTTTAACACCAGTTTTTCTCCCCTTTCTGGCGTTTAAACGCCAGCTCTGTGCCCATTTCTGGCATTAAATGCCCAGAATGGTGCCAGACTGAGCGTTTAACGCCCATTCTGCTACCCTTACTGGCGTTTAAACGCCAGTAAGCTTCTCCTCTAGGGTGTGCTATTTTTAATACTATTTTTCATTCTGTTTTTGCTTTTTTAGTTATTTTTGTGACTTCACATGATCATCAACCTACAGAAAACATAAAATAACAATGAAAAATAAATAGATATGATTAAATAAAATTGGGTTGCCTCCCAACAAGCGCTTCTTTTATGTCAATAGCTTGACAGTGGGCTCTCATGGAGCCTCACAGATACTCAGAGCATGATGATGGCCTCCCAATACCAAACTTAGAGTTTGAATGTGGGGACTCTATTTGACTCTGCATTGAGAGAAGCTTTTCATGCTTCCTTTCCATGGTTACAGAGGGAGATCCTTGAGCTTTACACACAAGGGAGTCCTCATTCACTTGAAGGAACAATTCTCCTCTGTCAACATCATTCACAGCTTTTGCTATGGCTAGGAAGGGTCTGCCAAGGATGATAAATTCATCCTTACACTTCCCAGTGTCTAGGATTATGAAATCAGCAGGGATGTATTGGCCTTCAACCTTTACCAAGAGATCCTCTACAAGTCCATAAGCCTGTTTCCTTGAATTGTCTGCCATCTCTAGTGAGATTCTTGCAGCTTGTACCTCACGGATCCCTAGCTTCTCCATCACAGAGAGTGGCATGAGGTTTATACTTGACCCCAGGTCACACAGAGCCTTCTCAAAAGTCATGGTGCCTATGGTACAAGGTATTGAGAACTTTCCAGGATCTTGTCTCTTCTGAGGTAATCTCTGCCTAGTCAAGTCATCCAGTTCTTTGGTGAGCAAGGGGGGTTCATCCTCCCAAGTCTTATTACCAAATAACTTGGCATTTAGCTTCACGATTGCTCCAAGGTACTTAGCAACTTGCTCTTCAGTAACATCTTCATCCTCTTCAGAGGAAGAATACTCATCAGAGCTCATGAATGGCAGAAGTAAATTCAATGGAATCTCTATGGTCTCAGTGTGAGCCTCAGATTCCCATGGTTCCTCATTAGGGAACTCTTTGGAGGCCAGTGGATGTCCATTAAGGTCTTCCTCAGTGGAAATCACTGCCTTTCCCTCCTCTATGCATTCGGCCATGCGGGATATGTTTATGGCCTTGCATTCTCTCTTTGGGTTCTCTTCTGTATTGCTTGGGAGTATACTAGAAGGGAGTTTAGTAATCCTCTTACTCAGCTGACCCACTTGTGCCTCTAAATTTCTAATGGAGGACCTTGTTTTAGTCATGAAACTTTGAGTGGTTTTAGTTAGATCAGACATTATGGTTGCTAAGTCAGATTGGCTCTGCTTAGAATTCTCTGTCTGTTGCTGAGAAGATGATGGAAAAGGCTTGCTATTGCTAAACCTATTTCTTCCACCATTACTGTTGTTAAAGCCTTGTTGGGGCCTCTGTTGGTCCTTCCATGAGAGATTTTGATGATTTCTCCATGAAGGATTATAGGTGTTTTCATAGGGTTCTCCCATGTAATTCACCTCTTCCATTGCTGGGTTCTCAGGATCATAAGCTTCTTCTTCGGATGAAGCTTCTTTGGTACTGCCTGTTGCTGCTTGCATGCCAGACAGACTCTGAGAAATCATATTGACTTGCTGAGTCAATATTTTGTTCTGAGCTAATATGGCATTCAGAGTATCAATCTTAAAGAACTCCTTTCTTCTGATTTGTCCCATTATTCACAGGGTTCCTTTCAGAAGTGTACATGAATTGGTTATTTACAACCATCTCAATGAGTTCCTGAGCTTCTACAGGCATCTTCTTCAGATGAAGAGATCCTCCAACAGAGTTGTCCAATGACATCTTGGACAGTTCAGACAGACCATCATAGAAGATACCTATGATGCTCCATTCAAAAAGCATATCAGAAGGACACCTTCTGATCAATTGCTTGTATCTTTCCCAAGCTTCATAGAGGGATTCACCTCCCTTTTGTCTGAAGGTCTGGACCTCTACTATTAGCTTACTCAATTTTTGAGGTGGAAAGAATTTGGCCAGAAAAGCACTGACCAGCTTTTCCCAAGAGTTCATGCTTTCCGTAGGTTGTCAATCCAACCATATCCTAGCTCTGTCGCTTACAGCAAAAGGGAAGAGCATAAGTCTATAGACTTCAGGGTCAACCCATTGGTCTTGACAGTGTCACAGATTTACAAGAATTCAGCTAAGAACTGATGAGGATCTTCCAATGAAAGTCCATGAAACTTGCAATTCTGTTGCATTAGAGAAACCAATTGAGATTTCAGCTTAAAGTTGTTTACTCCAATGGCAGGGATAGATATGCTTCTCCCGTAGAAGTCGGGAGTAGGTGTAGTAAAGTCATCAAGCACCTTCCTTGCATTGTTGGCATTGTTGTTGGTTTCAGCTGCCATGGCTTCTTCTTGTTTGAAAATTTCTGTTAGGTCCTCTCCAGAAAGTTGTGCTTTAGCTTCTCTTATCTTTCTCTTCAAGGTCCTTTCAGGTTCAAGATCAGCTTCAACAAGAATGCCTTTGTCCTTGCTTCTACTCATGTGAAAGAGAGAAGAAGAAAGTATGGAATCCTCTATGTCACAGTATAGAGATTCCTTGAGATGTCAGAGGAAAAGAAGAATAGAAGGAGGAGGTAGAAAGGAGAGAATTCGAACTTATAGAGAGAGGGAGTCCGAATTGCACATTGAGGAAGAGTGCTAGTCCCTTAAATAGAAGAAGGTGAGAAGGGGGAAAAGAATTTTCGAAATTAAATTTTGAAAGATTTTGAAATAATTAAAAAAAAAATTGATTGATGATTTTCGAAAATTAAAATTGAGAAAGTAGTTAAGTGATTTTGAAATCAGAAATAAAAAAAAGATATGATTGAAAATTATTTTGAAAAAGATGTGATTGAGAAGATATGATTGAAAATCAATTTAAAAGAAATTTTTAAAATTAAATTTGATTACTTGACTAACAAGAAATTAAAAGACATGATTCTAGAATTTAAAATTTGATCCTTTCTTAGTAGGCAAGTAACAACTTGAAAATTTTGAATTAAATCATTAATTGTAGCAAGGATTTTTGAAAATACTAAAAAAAATGGAAAGGATTTGATTTTGAAAAGATATGATTGAAAAGATATGATCTGAAAAAGATTTGATTTTGAAAAATTATGAAAATTTGAAAAAGATTTGAATTGAAAACAAAATCTTCCCTCTTGTGCCATCCTGGCGTTAAACGCCCAGAATGGTATCCATTCTGGCGTTTAACGCCCAAAATACTACCCTTTTGGGCGTTTAACGCCCAGCCAGGTACCCTAGCTGGCGTTTAAACGCCAGTTTTCCTTCCTCACTGGACGTTTTGAACGCCCAGCTTTTTCTGTATAATTCCTTTGCTGTATGTTCTGAATCTTCAATTCTCTGTATTATTGACTTGAAAAGACATAATTTTATAAATTTTTTGAATTTTTAATGATGAGAAACAATAAAATGAAACTAATCATGGAAAATCAAGATCAAAACAAATAATGCATGCAAGACACCAAACTTATAAGTTTGTATACTAGGGACAACAACAAATTGAGAATGCATATGAAAAATAACAAAACACACAAGACAAGAAAATTTAAAGATTAGAGCAAGGAAATCATCAAGAATAACTTGAAGATTAATGAAGAACATAATGCATATATTCGAAAATTGCAAGAAATTAAATAAAACATGCAGGATACCAAACTTAAAAATTGACACTGGACTCAAACAGAAAACATAGATTATTTTTGGTTTTATGATTTTATAAAATTTTTTTTGTAATTTTTCGAAAATTATTTGGAAAAGAAAATAAAGATTTCAAAATTCTTAATAAGAATTCCAGGAATCATGCAATGTTAGTCTAAAGCTTCAGTCTAAAAAGATTAGACATGGCTAGCCAAGCTTCAGCAGGACATTACATACAACAGCCAAATTGATGAGAATCAATCAGCTTTTGTGATGATAAAAACATCATCTAAAACTCTAGAATTCATTCTTAAAAATTTTGAAGATTAAGAATAAAATAAAGTTACCTAATCTAAGCAACAAGATGAACCGTCAGTTGTCCAAACTCGAACAATCCCCGGCAACGGCGCCAAAAACTTGGTGCATGAAATTGTGATCATCAATGGCGCCAACAACTTGGTACACACAATTGTAATCTCAACTATTTTTCACAATTCCGCACAACTAACCAGCAAGTGCATTGGGTCGTCCAAGTAATAAACCTTACGTGAGTAAGTGTCGATCCCACGGAGATTGTCGGCTTGAAGCAAGCTATGGTCATCTTGTAAATCTCAGTCAGGCAAATTCAAATGGTTATGGAGAATTGGTAATTAAAAGATGAATAAAATAAAAAATAAGATAAAGATACTTATGTAATTCATTGGTGAGAATTTCAGATAAGAATATGAAGATGCTTTGTTCCTCCTGAACTTCTGCTTTCCTATTGTCTTCAACCAATCATTCATACTCCTTTCCATGGCAAGCTGTATGTTGGGTTTCACCGTTGTCAATGGCTACCTTCCGTCCTCTCAGTGAAAATGTTCCAAATGCGCTGTCACCGCACGGCTAATCATCTGTCGGTTCTCGATCATGTTGGAATAGGATCCATTGATCCTTTTGTGTCTGTCACTACGCCCAACACTCGCGAGTTTAAAGCTCGTCATAGTCATCCCTTCCCAGATCCTACTCGGAATACCACAGACAAGGTTTAGACTTTCCGGATCTCAAAAATGGCTGCCAATAATTCTAGCCTATACCACGAAGGTTTTAATCTTAGATTAGAAACCCAAGAGATACACATTCAAGCTTGTTTGCATGTAGAACGGAAGTGGTTGTCAGGCACGCGTTCATAGGTGAGAATAGTGATGAGTGTCACATAATCATCACATTCATCATGTTCTTGTGTGCGAATGAATATCTTAGAGAAGAAATATGCTTGAGTTGAATAGAAAAACAATAGTACTTTGCATTAATTCATGAAGAACAGCAGAGCTCCACACCTTAATCTATGGTGTGTAGAAACTCCACCATTGAAAATACATAAATAAAAGAAGGTCTAGGCATGGCCGAAGGGCCAGCCTCCCAAAACATGATCAAGAGATCAAAAGATGAACAAAAGATGAAAAATGATGATTAAAAGATGAAAATATAATAGCAAAATGTCCTATTTATAGAGAATTAGTAGCCTAGGGTTTACAGAAATAAGTAAATGATGCAGAAATCCACTTCCGGGTCCACTTGGTGTGTGCTTAAGCTGACCATTGAAGCTTTCACATGTAGAGACTTTTCTTGGAGTTAAACGCCAGCTTGGGTGCCAGTTTAGGCGTTTAACTCCAGCTTTTATGCCAGTTATGGCGTTTTGACGCTAGAATTTTTATGCAGACTTGGAACGCCGATTTGGGCCATCAAATATCAAGTAAAGTACAAACTATTATATATTTCTGAAAAGCCTAGGATGTCTACTTTCCAACGCAATTGAGAGCACGCCAATTGGGCTTCTTTAGCTCCAGAAAATCCACTTCGAGTGCAGGGAGGTCAGAATCCAATAGCATCTGCAATCCTTTTTCAGCCTCTGAATCAGATTTTTGCTCAGGTCCCTCAATTTCAGCCAGAAAATACCTAAAATCACAGAAAAATACACAAACTCATAGTAAAGTCCAGAAATATGATTGATAAACCCATATTTTATGATGTATTTTGTGCTCAATTTAAGTGATTTATTCATTCCTTCACCCACTTATTTATGTAATTTGCATGGTTTTACTTTCCCTTCCTTATTGAGTGATATATGTGAAAAACATGTTTCCTATGCTTTAGAAATATTAAAGTTAATCATCCTTTATTACCATTCGATGCCGTGATTTGTTTGCTGAGTGCTTTCAGGCTTTATAGGGAAGGAATGATTTTAAGGATGGAAAGGAAACATACAAAAATGGAAGGAAAGCACAAAAATGGAGTTTTGAAGAAAAGGACAGCGACGCGGACGCGTGACTGACGCAAACGCGTGCCTTGAGCAGAACGCAAATGACGCATACGCGTAAGCGAAGCGAACGCGTGATAAGGAAAACTCTCAAATAACGCGACCGCGTGAACCACACGGACGCGTGACAGACGCCACGCACCAGAAACTGTAGAAAATGCCCCCAGCGACTTCTGAAGCCCTTTTGGCCCAGATCCAAGACCAGAAAACACAGATTAGAGGTTATAAAGTGGAGGAATGCATCCATTCATAGGGAGTCGATCATCATTCACTTTTCATAATTCAGATGTAGTTTTTAGAGAGAGAGGTTCACTCCTCTCTCTTAGGTTTTAGAATTAGGATTCCTGATTATTTCAACTTTATTATTTCAACTTCATCTCAGGTTCAATATTCCTTTTACTTTATGTTTCTCTTTTACTTTCAGATACTTTAATGCTTTTATTTAATTACTTATGTTGCCAAATTGGCTTATGAACCATTCATGTTAGGATTTTCTTTATTTGATATAAATTGAGGTATTTCAGATTTATGATTCTTATTTAGTTTTTTTATATTCTTGGCTTTAATTGATTAACTGGAGGTTCTTGAGTTATCAAACTTATCGTGATTGTTAATTAATTTCTCTAATTGAATTGAATCCCACTAACTCTAGTCTTTCCTTAGGAGTTGGATAGGACTTGGGGATCTAACTAATTAGTTCACTTGACTTTCCCTTGCTTTCGTAAAGGTTAACTAAGTGGGATTAAACTCAATTCTCATAAGAGAACTAGGATAGGACTTCCGAATTTTCATACCTTTCCAAGAGTTTTATTAGATATTAATTTATTAATCCCTGCAACTTATTTTCCTTATTCAAACCTTTCATAACCCAAAAACACTATTTTCCATAACTAATAATAAGAACACCTCCCTGCAATTCCTTGAGAAGACGACCCGAGGTTTGAATACTTCGGTTTATAAATTTTATTGGGTTTGTTACTTGTGACAACCAAAACGTTTGTAAGAAAGGATGATTGCTTGGTTTATAAACTATACTTGCAACAGAAATTTATTCTGAATTCTAAACCGTCAAGCATCCGTTCTTCAAATTGGCGCCGTTGCCGGGGAATTGCAAACGTGTGCCTTATCATTGGTTATTGTAAATATTTTTCTTTTACTTGTTTATTTGTTTTTGTTTTTCTCTTTTATTTCTATTAGCTACTATGAATTCTCACCCCTCTCGCTTTGAGTTTGGTTCTGAATTTGTTGAAAGGAGTGGAAACTATAACAGGAATATGCATCAAGGTCTAAGGAATCAAAGATGGATGGAGCCAAGAGGCCCTGATCAACCCTTTAGGCAACAACACCCTCCAAGATATCATAGGCAAGGACCACTCTACAATGCATACCAAGCTGATAGATATGGTGGACCCCCTTGTAATTACCAACAAGCCCCACCCTGTGCTTATAGACCATCCTCTCAACGTAGCTTTGAACCACTACACTCACAAGTTCCTTTTCACCATTCACCACCGTATGACCCTTATCCACCACAATCCCAATCCAATTACTCCCAAGAACCACCACATTCTTATTTTGAACCCTCTCCCCCAACTAGTGAACCCTCATATCCGCCCCAACCTCCAATGAATGACAAACTTCGTGTTCTTCTTCAAGGGCAAGCGAAGATGCAAAGGAACGTACTGGAACTCACTACTGCCTTAACCGAGGTAGTAAATATAATAGCTTCCCGACATCTGAGCACTCAAAGTACTCCCATAGCTACATGTGGTGAATCTAGAGAAGAGTGTAGCATGAAGGAGATACTAGAAACTTCGGTGGACAATGAGGAGCATGGCTTTGTATTGGAACAAGTGGAGGAAGCCATGATAGTTGTAGAGGAAGAAGTGGTTGAAGATTTAGGAGATGCTGAATCTCCATGGGAATCAAGAACTGTAAAGAATTCCGCCGAGACATTCGAATTTGATGCCAAGGAGGATAGTGCACAACCTCCAATGCATATACCTTGTGAAAAATTGGACGGAACAGACCAAGAAATTGATTTTATAGGCAGTGATGACCATGAATCAAGCTCTCCTAGTCACGAACTTGCATCCGCAACTGAACTCCATGAGCCTGAAGAACCTTATCCAAGTGAATGCGAAGATGACGTCGAGGTAGATTTCTTTCAACCTCCAACGTATGACTTAAATGACGAGGAAGACATAGAAAACTTTGATCAGGACGCAGTTGCTGTTGAAAAATTTTGCAAAGAAGTGGAGGAATTCACAGAAGAATACAAGGGAGTAGAGCTTACAGAACCACTGGAAACACCTATCCCAAGGGCATTACCACCTAATACAAGCTTCAAGTGGGTACAATCCTTAACCTTTATCTTTACTTTTTCACTTGAATATGGTTTGCTTGAAACTGATGGCCAGCTTAGAGCTCTCTGCGGCTTTAAGAGTAAGAGGGAAATGGCTCGTGCTCAGAGCTGGTGTGCAAGATTCAATAAGGTTCCACGCTTTTAATTCGAAGTGCACAGATTGGTATCAAGTTTAATTGAATGGGTCTCGGAAGACGTTTGGTCATCTTGTTGAGAATACAATTTCTAAACCGCCTAGATGGAAGAATATAGATCAAGACGAAGGCGGATTTAAAAGCAAAGTTTGGGATCCTGAAAAATATTCTAACATTTGTCACCCCGAGAGCCTGAGAATCTGTTTGAAGCTACTCAGAAGCTTTACATGCCTAGTTTGGGACCCCAGAGGCTGTTGGCATTCCAAACATTGGTGGAGATTTCTGGATGAATTTAAGCATAAGCCGCCATAACAGGAAGCTCATCAAATGTCCAACTTAAGGACTTTAACTAAAAGTGCTAGGTGGGAGACAACCCACCATGGTATGATTGTTCCTGTTTCAATTTTATTTCGTTTTGTTTGTTTTTATATTATATTATTTTCATTGAACCTGAATATTATTCATAGTATTTGCATCAGCATTGCATACTGCATAATTACAAAAAAAAATTTGCACGCGACGCGCAAGCATTGCTGACGCGTCCGCGTCACAAGTGCATTAGGAAGAAAAAGTGAATAGAAAGTCACGCGAAAGAGTGGCTGGAGGCGTGCCTTTAGCAAAAATTGTTCCACGCGACCGTGTCGCTAATGCATTCACGTCAGCTGCGAAAACATACCTCCCACGTGTTCGCGTTACTCACGCGACCGCGTGACTTGGAAATTAGCGTAAAGATCCAACGCCCAAAAATCTGGGCTGGAATTGTGCGGCTGGTGTGCGTTTAGCACAAACAGGCCTACGTGTTCGCGTTCCTGATGCGAACGCGTCACTTGCAAATCACTCATCCCACGCGGAAGCGTGAGCGATGCATCCGCGTCGCGTAGATATCATGGCCCCCTAAATGGAAACAGAGAGTTGCGCTGAAACGATGCTGGAATTGTGCGTTTAGCATAATTTACAGCGACGCGGTCACGTGCCTCACTCGTCTGCGTCATCCATCTTTTACCCAACCCACGCGATCGCGTCAATCCCATTTCACCCTAGTCACGCGATCGCGTGCCCCACGCGTTCGCGTGGATTCAAAATCACTAACCCCAACCACGCGAAACCCTATCCCCCCCGCGTCACCATTTTCCTCCCCCAACCCCCCTCTATTCCCTCTCTTTCCCCCCACCCAACCACCACCACTCCCGGCCACCATTCCGACCACCGCGCCGCCATCCCAAGCGCCGAACCACCACCGCAATACCCACCCCCTCTCTTCCTTTCCCCTTCTTCTCTTCCCTCCCCTTCCACTCCCCTCTGCCACTGCCCCCCCACCGCAGCCAGCCAAGAGCACCCCGCCACCAGCGCCGCCTCCCACCATCACAACCCCCTCCAACCCACAACCCTCGCCCCCTTCTCCCTTCCTTTCTACCATTAACCCCAACCCGAAACCCCCTGCCACCGCCCCTGCTCCACCACCGGGCTACCGTGCCCCTCCTCCAGCGCCGCCGCATCACCACCACCATCTCTCTGCCCTCACCTCTGCTCTTACACATATCAGGTTCCTCCGAACACCAATTTCTCTATCACTTGTAGTTATTTGCTTATTTTTCAGATTATGTTCGAATTAGGCTAGTTAGAGATGCATGTTTGTAGTGGATTCTAGGTGGTTAGGTAGCTAGGATGTGGTTAGTGGATTTAGGCCTGATAATTGCGCCGTTCTTGCTACCTGTTTTATCTATTTCGCAATTCTGATTTTAATGTGATACTCATATTGTTCATACATTGTTCTTCCATGTTTCTTGATGCTGTTACATTGCTTTTTCATGTTCATATTATCTGTATCTATTTGCAGCTTTATTTTAATTTATATGAACTACTTTTTTCATGCTGTTTATTTCCGGGATCATCTATTTTTAGCCGGAATGCTGCCCAATTTTCTGCAAATTGTTTTCATGTATTGAGTTTGGTAATTTACTATTTTGCCTTACTTGGCTACAACCAAACCAATTCATGCCTGCCCGGGCTAGCATTCTTATTCCTTTTGATCCCCTAGTTAACAACTTGCACTATTGATGATTTCATGTTAGTTTTGCAACTTTTCTATCCTTCTGAATTATCATCAATACACTGAAATTTTTGCTTGAATATGAGTTGATTATTCTTTAAATTTGTGAATTTATTGTTACCTAGGAAACATTTATCAATGCCACTCACTTTAATTTTCTTTCTCCTAACTCACTGATTTCCACTTTCTAACCTCTTTTTCAATCCTAACCGATCTAACTGTCAAACTTCTCTTTTTGGTTTTTAACTATTTCCTTTAACTTTCTAACTCAAGGCATGATTATTATTTTTCCTAATTAACATGAATTCTACTTAGATTACATTTTGGATTGTAATTTTTCATCTCAGATTTCTAACTCAAATACCATCCATAATGCACATATACTTAACTCATTTCATAATTCTACTGCTCTTTTGCCACTATGTGCTTATATTGTTATTATTCTATTTGTCTACTTGTTTTCCTGCTTTGTTCTTCAATTATACCCTGGACTTTCTGCTTTTCAGGATGTCTGACCCTCAGCGTAAAGGAAAAGGCAAAGCAACCACTGGCAAACGGAAAAGAGGCGAATCCTCTATGTCTATCCTGGACATTATGCATGATGACTCCTGGCTGGAAAAGCACTTTACCCCGCAGGAGAAGGCTGACCAGCTCCTCACTGCCAATGATCCAGTTAAATTTGCAAACAGATACTGTGAGCTGAAGTATCCAGTGTTTTCCAACTCCAGGAACCTGTACCTGGAGAAAACTTTGAAAATTCCAGAAGAACTACAGAAGTACACCTCCGAACAGATTAAATAGAGAGGCTGGTTCTTCTTGGAAAGAAACTTGACAGAGGTCAATGCTTCCTGGGTCAGAGAGCTTTACTGCAACTATTTCAAGACTACCATGGATGTAGTGCACCTCAGAGGGAAACAGATTTTGGTCACTGAGGAAGCCATTGAGGACATCCTCCACCTTCAGCCTAAATCAGATCAGCCTGACGGTTACCAAAAGGCTGAAGAGGACATGCTCTTTATGAGATTTGACTGGGATGCTGTCAAGTAGAGGATAGCCCTTGATCCTACTGTCCCATGGGTCATGGGAAAGAACACAGTAATGCCTAAGGGAATAAGCTGATTTATCTGAATGATGAGGCTAGGCTCTGGCACCAGATTTTGAGCAACTATGTGATGCCGAGCACTCATAAGACAGAGCTGCTCGCTGCTATGATCACCCTCATCTGGTGTGTGATGTAGGGTAAGGACATGTACCTTCCACGTTTTATCCGGTACTATATGGCCAGGGTCCATGTCAGAGGCACTCTCCCTTTCCCTTATCTGATCACCCAGTTCGGCCGTTGAGCTGACGTGCCTTGGGAGCTTGCTGATGAGAAGCCACCTGCTGCAGACTGCAAGAAGATTATCCCTCACAGTAGGAAGTTTCAGGCTTTAGGCCACAGACCCCCATTCCTCACCGCTTCTGATGAGATCGCCACACCTTCAGCTGCCCCTTCTTCATCCACTGCTGCACCAGCTACCACCACTGCACCTCCACCTGCCTCAGAGCCCGTTTACCACCTCGTGCGCCGCTTATTTCAGCAACTGGACCAGATGGAGCACCACAACCGGCGGCGATATGAGAGATCTGAGCGTCACAACAAGCGATGCTATGAGCACCTCAAGTTGATGATCCGATCCGGCGGTGACATCCCCTCCGAGCCTGACACACCATCAGAGCCATCTGAGGAGGAGGCGAACGAGCATGAGGAGGAGACACATGCACAGAGAGAGGCTGAGCAGGTAGAACCAGAGCAGGCTGCACCACAGCATGTGGAGCCTCACCAGATTCAGGCCGCAGACCCAGAGATCCCTTTACAGTCAGCGCCTCCACTGCAGCAGACAGATCCTCATACACTTATCCAGTTTGCAGACCCTCAGGCCACCACAGCTACTCCAGCAGCCCATCCTTCCGATGATGACACTTCTTCACACCCAGCTTGAGTGAGCATCGAGGACGATGCTATCTTTTAAGTGTGGGGATGTTGCCATCCCTGGCGTATCTTTTTGGTGAACCACTACAGACTCTTTTTTTTATCTTATTTTGTTTATTTTTTTGTATTTTTATTTTTATTTTTATTTTTCAGTACTTATACATTGTTCTTTTGCTATATTTTTACTTTATTTCCGCATTTTGCACTTTAGTTTATATCTTAGACATTTAGTTTAGTTTGTAATTCTAAACTTATTAGCTATAGAATATGTGGATTAATTAGTATAGTTTACCCTTTTAGCATATAATACTTTGGTTCAATTGAAAATAAAAAGGAAGTAAAGTAGAGACTTTAGTAAATTAAAACAATCCACACGCCTTGTATATATAGCATTACATGTTGGTTGTTAACAACATTTCATCAAGGAGGAACACTAAGATTTTAAAAGCTACCCTAATATTTACATTGAGAATAATGGGAACTCTTGAATTCTACTTGCATGACATGTATAGCTGATATATGATTTTTGAGCTAGAGAACACACAGTCTGTGAGTTTTGAGCTTAATTGTATGGTTACATTCAAACCATAAATTTCATTCCTGTGTGTTTTGCCCTTCTTTTTCATTCTGATGTTCTTTACTTTGTTTTAATCTATATGTCCAATATAGAATATAAATACATACCAAGAGATAATTGAGACCATAAATTGAATTTTCCCTCACTTATCCCAAATTAGCCTACCTTTTACATCACCCTTGTTAGCCCCCTTGAGCTTTTTAATCCCCTCTTGTTCTATAACCATATTGCTAGCCTTAAGCAGAAAAACAAAATAAAAATCCCAAGTTGAATCCTTGGTTAGCTTAAGATAGATATTGTGTACAATTTAAGAGTAGGGAATTTTATGGGGACATGTGACGATAGAAACAAGGTAGGAATTTAAAAAGAACAAGTTGTTTCAAAAACAAAAAAATAGGGAAGCACGCTCATGTAAAATCAAAACAGTTAATTTACCATGTGCATTGATAATAAAAAAAATAAATAAATTTTTATATTTTCAGTATTTAAATACGGGGATACAAATATTCCCAAAATACAAAATAAAAAGAATCAATACACATGGGACGAAATTCCAAAAAATTAAAATTAATGCATGAGCTTGCAATACAAAGGGGGAAAAATTTGAGTAAATAGGTAAAGGAACTTTAAAATTATATAAAATATGTATGTTAAGTGAGATCTTAGACTAATCAAGGATTTACTAATTAGCTCACTTAGCCTTATACATATACCCTTACCTTCACCTTGGCCCCATTACAACCTTGAAAAAGACCTCATGATTTTTGTATGTCTGTATTCCATATTTATTGATTGGTTAGATGAAAAACAAAGCTTTAGAAAGCAAGGATGGAAAAAGAATAGAGTCATTAACCCAATAAACACTGAGTGACTAGAGAGTAAACACAAAATCCAGTGAGGGTTCAATAGCTCATCACCATATATCTCTGCTTAATTGTTAATTGTCTTGCAAGTTTGTGAAATATTTTTACCCATCTCAATTGTAAAAGTGCTTTAACATTATCTAAGGTTTGGCTATGCATATATGATTCCTTGAGGATATGAATTAATTTAACTACATGTAAGCTTTATATACAAGTGAATAATAACTAGAATTGCATGACTCATGTAACAACCCTGGTTTTCGAGTACGCGAGATCTTTTCTGAAAGTACGGAGAACTCCGGAGGATCAATAAGGGGAGAAGTTCTGATATATCATCAAGTATCTCAATCCTCATTGTCATTATATCATCTTTAAGCTAGAACCTTTTATGAGGCAAGCTAGATAACACAGTCACGAAGAACCTAGTTTTTGAATCGTATCGGTTAGGAGTCTTGATTCGGTTTTTCGTAAATAGTCTCAGTTTGAAAAACCGGACTCGATTTATGAGAGAAGAGAGATAATAGGATAATATCATCATTATATGAGTATTAGAAGCTTCTTGAATAATATTATGAGGTTACCTGGTCAGTTTTAGTTAAAAACAGAAAATCGGTTTAACCGGGTTCACAATTTACTGGTGCAGCTTAGCACCAACACTCTCTGATGACTTTAGCAATGCTAAGGTCTCATCATACATGTTTTATTCTCATATTAAATATGTTACTAGTGTCATTTATGCTAGTAGCTCAGAAAATAATTTTTAGAGATGTTTTTACAAGTATTCCGATAAATCTAGTTTTAGTAGTTATACACCTGAGATATTTTAATATTATTTTATTTTATTTTAACATTAACCTGGAATCATGCATAGCATTCATGTTAATCACTGCATCCTGCATTTTTCAGTTTAAAAAAAAAAAGCGGATGCACGACGCAACCGCATGCCCCATGCGATCGCATCATATCGCGGAAAACACCACCCGCGCGACCGCGTGACCCACGCGGCTGCGTGATATATATATCTCGGCGTAAGGATCCAACGAACAGAAAGTTAGGCTAGAATCGTGCGGCCCTTGTGCGTTTCGCACAAATTCGCCCAAGCGATCGCATGCCCTATGCGATCGCGTCACTTGCACAATATCAATCCCACGCGACTGCGTGAGCGACGCGATCGCGTCGCATGGATTGCATATCACCCCAAAAGGAGACAGAGAGTTGCGCTGAAACGGCGCTGGAGTCGTGCGTTTAGCACAAATTCCAGCGACGCAATCGCGCGACCCATGCGATCGCGTCACCCCTCTTTCCCCCCTCTCATGCGATCGCGCGACCTACGCGATCGCATCACCCCCATTTTCATCCCAACCACGTGACCGCGTGCTCCACGCGGATGCGTGGATTCGAAAATATAACCACCCCAGCCCGCGAACCCTATCAGTCGCGCAGCCCCCCTTCACCCCCAACCCTCTTCTCCTTCTCTCTTCTTCTTCCTCTAGCCACCGCCGGCCAGCCACCACACCACCACCCCAACACCGCCGCCCAGACGCCACCGCCATACCACCCCCTCCCTTTCTCTCTTCTTCCTTCTTCCTCTCTCCTCCCCTCTCCACCACTGCCAACCGCGAGCACCGCCCAGCCACCGCCGGTCGTCCAACTGCGCCACCCTCTCCGCCACCCACCCGCTTCAGCCAGCAACAACCACCGCCCTCCCTTCCCCTATCCCCTTCCTCTCTCACTAACCCTATTATCTCCCTCCGCCACTGCCCCCTCAGCCGCCACCGCGACGCCGTGCACCACCACCGCGCCGGACGCCGCCGCAGCCACCTTCTTCCCTGTTCCACCCTTTCCGCTTACCAGGTTCTGCAACACGCAGCCCTTTTTATCCGTTCGTCACTTTTCTGTCTTTTTTATTCCGTTTATGTTCATGATTAGGATAGCTAGAGTTGCATGTTGTAGTGGATTTTTAGGTTGTTAGGTAGCTTAGGCTGTGGTTAGTGAATCTAGGTCTGTTTACTTGCACTGTTCTTACTTCTGTTTTATCCTATGTGTAAATATGTTGCTGCTATAATCATGTTTCATATGCTGCTTTCTTGTATGTTGCTGCTGTTTACATTGAGTTTTTATGTTTAATTTATATCTATGTACATGCAGCTTGATTTTTTCAATTCATATGAACTGATATGATTGCTGTTTATTTTCTGGGACAATCCAATTTTAGCCGGAATGCTGCCCGAATTTTTTTAAAATTGTTTTCATTAATGTTTTGGTTTGGCATTTCTGAAATCTATTTTACTCTGCTTTACCCAAACCATTACATGAATGCTATGGCAGACTTTCTTATCCTCTTTGATTTCCTGGTTCATAACCTGCATTTGTGATTCATTGATTCCAATTTCTGATTTCTTTATTTCTATTCGAATCAGCATCACCCTGTTTTCTTTATTCAATTATGAGTACTTCTATTCTTACCTGTGAATCCTTGTTTTATGGAATTTTTCTATGCCACTTACTTTCCTAACTCACTAATTTTAATTTACTAATTTCTTTTTACCATACTAACCCTCTTAATCTCTTTTCTGATTACTTTCACTTCCTCTAACTTTCTCACTATGGCATATTGATTTTTCTTTCCATTTAACATTAATTCAATCACATTTCAATTACTCATTTTCCTTTTCTATTTCTCCCTTACCGCTTTAGTTTCCTTTGTTTAAATTGCCTATTTGCTTTCCTATTTTATCCAATTCCTGGTTTTCTGTTTTTCAGGATGTCTGCCTCACAGAGGAAAGGCAAAGGCAAGGCTACTGGCAAGCGCAAGAGAGGAGATTCCTCCCAGTCCATCAATGCTCTAATGCACGATTCCTCATGGCGGGAGAAGAACTTTACACAGCAGGAAAAAGCTGACCAGCTGCTCCCTTCGACTGATCCTATAAAATTTGCAAACCGGTACTGTGAGCTGAAGTACCCGACTTTTGCGAACTCCAGAAATCTATACCTGGAACGTACCTTGAAAATTCCAGAAGCCCTCCAGCAATACACTACTGAGCAAATCAAGCAACGGGGCTGGTTCTTTCTGGAGAGACCACTGACAGAGGTCAATGCATCTTGGGTCCGGAAATTCTATTGCAACTACTACCTTACTACCCTATATGCAGTGAACCTGAGGGGAAAGCAAATTCTGGTCACTGAGGAGGCCATAGGGACCATTCTCCAGCTCCCAGCCAAGTCCGATCAGCCAGATGGTTTTGCACAGGCTGAGGAGGACATGGGCCAGATGCAGTTTGAGTGGGACGCCGTGAAGGCACGGATGCTCTCGACCCTGCTGTTCCTTGGGAGATGGGTCAGAACACCACTATGCCTAGAGGGATCAAGAGAGTGTACTTGAATGATGAGGCTCGGCTATGGCATCAGATCTTGAGTAATTTTGTGATGCCGAGTACTCACGAGACAGAGATCCCGGCTACCATGATCACCCTCCTTTGTTGTGTGCTGGAGGGTAAGGACCTTTATCTGCCACGTTTCATTCGGCACTATATGGCCAGGGTCCACGTCCGCGGCACCCTCCCTTTTCCGTATCTGATTGCACGGCTAGGCCGTCAGGCTGATGTGCTTTGGGAGGATGCCGATGAGCGACCACCAGCAGCGGACTGCAGGAAGATCATTCCTCACAGCAGGAACTTCCTTGCTTTGGGCTACAGACCACCACCTGTCACTGCTACTGATGAGACAGCCCCTCTATCTGCTGGACCCTCTTCATCCACAGCTGCCACAGCTGCCCCTGCTGCCACCACTGCACCTCCACCCGCCTCTGAGCCGGTTTATCACCTCGTGCACCGTCTATTCCGCCAGCTTGATCAGATGGAGCACCGTAACAGGCGCCGGTATGAGAGATTGGAGCACCGCAGCAGGCGACGCTATTCCCATCTGAAGCTGATGATCAGACAGGGTGCCGACATCTCCTCCGAGCCCGACACACTATCAGAGCCATCAGAGGAGGAGGAGGATGAGCACGAGGAGGAGCCTCATTCCCAGGCGGAGACTCATCAGCAGGCAGGCACAGAGCACGCCACACCACAGCAGGAGGCCCCACATCAGCTTGAGGCTGCAGATCCGGAGATCTCGCTCCAGTCAGTCTCCCCTCTACAGCAGCCGGACTCTCAGCCCACCACCGCCACAGAGACCCCAGCTACCATCCCTCCCAGTGATGACACTCCTTCACACCCGATGCTTCATTTTAAGTGTGGGGAGGTCGCCATCTCTGGCATTTATTTTGGTGAACTACTACATACTTTTTCTTTTATTTTGGATATTTTTCTGTATTTTTCTCTTTTTCTTTTATTGTTATTTTCTGAGTACTTATACATTGCTACTTGTGTATTTTACTCTATTTTCTGGATTTTGCACATTTTGTTCATATTTTAATTATTTAGTTCATTTTAGTTATTTAGTTTAGTTTGCAATTATAACTTATTAGAGGATCAATTAGTATAGTTTACCCTTTTTACATAAGATAGCTTAGTTATAGCTTAGTTTAAATTGACAAAAAGAGTAAGCTAGGAACTTGAACATAATAGATTTAGATCCATAAAACCTTGTATATATAGCATTACATGGTGTAGTTAAACTAACAACATTTCATCAAGGAGAAACATTAAAACTTCAAAGGCTACCTTAAATTACTTTTTAAGAGAATAATGAGAATTTTTAACTAAACCTGCATGACATACATAAGTGATAAATGATTTTTCATCTAGAGAACACATAGCCTGTGAGTTTTGAGCTTAACTGTATGGTTACATTCAAACCATGATTTTTATTTCTGTGTGTTCCAACCTTCTTTCTTATTCTGATGTTCTTTACTTTGTTTTAGTCTATATGTCCGATTATAGAATTTAGGTACATCTCAAAATAATGATTGAGGCCATCATTTGATCTTAGCTCACTTACCCAAAATTAGCCTACCTTTTACATCACCTTTGTTAGCCCCCTTTGAGCTTTTTAAAACCCCTTATTCTATTTTAGCCAAATTACTAGCCTTAAGCAGAAAAACAAAAGAAATTCCCAAGTGAATCCTTGGTTAGCTTAAGATAGAAAATTATAAATAGAGTAAAATGTGGGAAACTTATTGGGAACATAGTTGATAAAGACAAAAGGTAGAAAAATTAAAAAGAATAAAGCAACTCAAAGTTTTGGGAAGCAGGCTCATGAAAATTCAAATTAATAAAAATTACCATGTGTATTCAAAAAAAAAAAGTTAGTTTTCAAGCATGTAAATAAGGGGATACAAAAAGAACTCCCCAATGCAAAATAAAAAGCAATGCACATGGATAAAAACAAGAATTGAAACATGAGCATGTGACATCAAAAGTGAGAAAATAGGGAGAATAGGTAAAGAAGCATTGTTTTACTAAGTATGTATGTTACGTGAGATCTTAGTCTAATTAAGGATTCACTTATTAGCTCACTTAGCCTTATACATATATCCTTACCCTTTGCCTTGACCCCATTACAACCTTAATTAAAGACCTCATGAGTTTTGTATGACTATGTTCTATAATTGTTGATTAGTTAGACGAAAAACAAAGTTATAGAAAGGAAGAATAAAAAGAAGAATAGAGTGATTAACCCAATAAACACTGAGTGATTAGAGAGAAAACACAAAATCCAGTGATGGTTCAAAAGCTCATTAACATTTATCTCTGATTGTCTTGCAAGTTTTTTTTTCTCATCTCATCTGCAAAAACATGCTTTATTATTTGAGGGTTAGCTATATATATATATATATATATATATATCTCCTTGAGAATGTGAAATAATTTGACTACATGTAAGCTTATTATATAAGTGAATAATTTAGAGTTGCATGATGCATCATTCATTTAGGTAGATGCATTTAGCATAGGTTGCATTGCATAACATTCCATCACTTTAGCCTTAATTATTTACCTTGGATTTAGCATGAGGACATGCTAGTGTTTAAGTGTGGGGAGGTTGATAAACCCATATTTCATGAGTTCTTTTGTGCTTAATTAGAGTGATTTATTCAACTCTTCACCTACTTATTCACATTAATTGCATGGTTTTACCTTCCCTTCCTTATTATGTGATGTAAATGAAAAACATGTTTTCTAAGCTTTAAAATCAATTAATTTAATTACCTTTAATTCCATTCGATGCCGTGATTAGTGTGTTGAGTAGTTTCAGATTTTCTAAGGTAGAATGACTTAAAGGATGAAAAAGGAAACATACTAAAATGGAAGGAGGAAGCAAAACGGAGCTTTAAGGAAACTGGTATCCACGCGATCGCATAGATGACGCGATCACGTGCCAAGCACGAATCAGCAGCGACGCGGCCGCATGACTGACGTGACCGCGCGCCTTAAGCAGAACGCATATGACGCGGTTGCATGACTGACGCGACCGCATGGCAAGAAAAGGCTCCAAATGACGCGACTGCGTGACCCACACGGACGCGTGACAGAGGCCAAGTATCAGAATTTATAGAATACGCCCCCAGCAAATTCTAAAGCCCTTTTTGGCCCAGATCCAAGTACAGACAGCATAGACTAGAGGTTATAACGTGTGGGAATGCTTCCATTCAAAGAGAGCTCGCATATTTTACTTTTCAATGATTTAGATTTAGTTTAATGAGAGATTCTCTCTCTCTTTTAGGATTTAGGACTTCTTCTTGTTTTGGGAGTAACTCTGGATCCAAGTTTAATGTTCTTTTATTTTAGTTTTATTTATTTATTCCAACATTTGAATTGATTATTATAATTTGATTTATGAATTATTCCATGTTACAGACAGTTATTTGAATTAATGATATTTGAGGTATTTTCAGTTTATAATTGTTCCCTTTGATTTAAGTTACCATTGCTTCCCATCTAAGGATATTTTTATTATTCCAGCAATTTTACTTTTTCCCCTTTTGGTTCTAGGTAAGAATTTAGTAACTCAACAGTTATTAAACTCAACATAATTGATAATCGTTATCTTGCTAATTAAGCTGAACCTAAGTAATCCCAACCTTTTCTTAGGAAATAAATAGGATTCAAAGGTCAATTCAATTAGTCCCTTGACTTTCCTTGCCCTGGTACAGGTTGACCAACTGGAATTAAGATACAACTTTCATCATTGTTGAGAGGGATAGCTAAGTTGGACTTCTAATTTCCCTTATCTTGCCAAAAGTTATTTTACAGTTATTATATATTTTTAATTGCCATTTAATTCACTCGTCATTTAAATTACTTGCTTCTCACCTTCTAAACCCCGATTATAACCTTTATAACCAATAATAAGAACATACTTCCTCGCAGTTCCTTGAGAAGACGACCCGAGGTTTGAATACTCGGTTAATAATTTCTAAGGAGTTTGTTACTTGTGACACCCAAAACGTTTGTACGAAGGGATTTTTGTCGGTTTAGAGACTATATCTACAACGCAACTGTTTTTATGACATTCTTTACTGGCAGAAATCCTAACGTCATCGGCCTACAAGAAAAAGAGGTCAGAGCGTATCCGAATAGCTTGTTCGAACTGGGAGACACCCCAATTCAACCACTAGGATACATCTCCCTGCATACAACCTTTGGGAAAGGAACTCGGTCTAGGACGTTGAGTATAAACTATATTGTAGTCGACATAAGCTCAGCCTACAACGCATTAATAGGTCGGACAACGTTAAACCAGCTCACCGCCGTGGTCTCCACTCCACACCTATGCATGAAGTTCCCTGCTCTGGAAGGGATCGCTACCATAAAAGGAGATCAGAAACTCGTGCGACGTTGCTACAACGAAAGTCTGAACCTTAAAGGAAACCCCAGAGGGAAAGAAACTAACACTATCGAACTCGGGGGCATCCGAGCTCGCGAAGAACTCCGTCCTCAACCAGAAGGTGAGACTCAAGAAGTTCAAATTGAAGACGATCCAAGCAAAACAACAAATATAGGAGAAAATATGATAGAAGACTTAAAGGAGCTGCTAATAAAGCTCCTAAAAGACAATTCCGACCTCTTTGCATGGAAGGCTGCTGACATACCTAGTATCGATCCCAGACTAATGTGCCACAAGTTAACCGTATACCCAGGGTCTCGGCCAGTACAGCAAAAGCGTAGGAAGCTCGGCCCAGAAAGCTCCCAGGCTGTAGAGGAGTAGGTGATGACTTGCATCATCTACCCTTTCTTCTTGTATAAAAAGGACCATAAAAGGGCATAATTTGATGAACATTATAGTACATTGCCTTGAAATGAGTTTGTGCTGAGTTTCAAGTGAAAAAGACATCAAAAAGGGGAAGAAAACAACAAACGAAGCTAGGCGTGCAGAATGGGCGTGCCACTTAAAGCAAACGCCAAAAAATTGCACTGGCGTGGCACGCCAGTACTAAAGTCCAGAGAGGATCTCCCAAGCATATACATGGGCGTGGCACGCCAGTAAACTTTTCCAGAGAGCAACAATGAAGTCCACCAAAGGGGCGTGGCACGCTAGGCTGGGTGTGGTACCCCAAACCCACCACTTGAGCCACGGGCGTGCCACTTGGTATCGAAGGCGTGGCACACCATCTTTAAAATCACTTGAGCGTGCCACTTAAGGAACCAGGCGTGGCATGCCAAGCTAAGAAGGACACAAATGAATGGGCGTGCCACTTGAGCAGCTTGGCGTGGCACGCTGGTACAAAATTTCAGAGAGGAAGTTGAAGGCTAAAAAGGCTGGGCGTGCCACTTGAGCAGTAAGGCGTGGTACGCCAAGCTTCCACCCTTACTTGGGTGTGCCATTTGAGCATCTGGGCGTGGCATGCCAAGGTACAAAGAAGGCCAAAGCAAAGGTTGGGCGTGTCACTTGGTGTCAAAGGCGTGGCACGCCAGCTACTGGAACCAAGGCAAATGATGGGCGTGGCACGCTGGTTATATTTTCCAGAGAGGGAGAAACAAGCCCAACCATATGGGCATGCCACTTGGTATCGAAGGCGTGGCATGCCAGCTTTAAAAATCACTTGGGCGTGCCACTTGAGTCCTAGGCGTGGCACGCCACAATCACCAACCACCCAAGAGAAGACCTGGGCGTGCCACTTGAGTTCTGGGCGTGGCACGCCAAGTAGAGGAGCCAAGCACATGAAGGGCATGGCACGCCAAACCCTGGGCGTGCCACGTTAGTTCAACTTTCCAGAGAGACAGATCAAGTACATAGCATGGGCGTGGCATGCCAAACCTTTGGCGTGCCACGCTAGTTCAAATTTCCAGAAGCTAACAACGAGAGGAAAAGGCCTGGGTGTGTCACTTGGTCTAGAAGGCATGGCACACCAGGCTAACCAAGTCTTTGAAAAGGCCTAGGCGTGCCACTTGGGCTCGAAGGTGTGGCACGCCAGGGTGGTCAGTAAAGGGAGGCGTGCCACTTGAGGATTGGGCGTGGCACACCAAGGCAGAATCGGAGCAAGGCGTGGCACGCCACTGAAGCGCCAATCACACGCTAGCTGTGAGATCACGTTTTATGAGTTTATTTTCCCTCCAAAAAATGTAATTTTACTTTCACTTTTGTATTTTCTTTATTTGCTAGTGCTAGGAGAAGTATAAATACCCCTTGGAAGTACTGAAGAAGGGGGTTAAGCAGTTGAGCTATTAGTTGAAGCATAGTTAGATTCATTTTTCCATCTTTTACTTTTTCTTGAGCTATGAGTAGCTAAATTCCCTCTCATTGAGAGAAGTAGCTCTGTTGTACTTGATGGATTGATGATAGTGAATTTCTTCTTCTCTTCATCTTCTCTTTGATTTTCAAGAAGGAATTTCGTTCTTCATGCTAGTGTTTAATCACCTTGGAAAAGGGGTTGAATGCAAAATGGGTTTCATGGGAACCTTGGAAAAGGAAACATGAAATCATGCTAGAAATTCCTTCTCACACTTGAGTAGGATCTGGGTTTCGGTGTTTGGATATGGTGACATAAAATCCTCCCTCTACTTGGACCTATGATGATGTGTGGTATAATCAGGGACCAAGCATATCTCTCTTCATAAGCAATTGGACCAAGGAATTGGCTATTGATCAAGATCTGAGAGATTGAGTCACCAAGAGATTGGGGCTCAATCAATCATGATTGCCAAGAGGTCAATGAGTTGCATGATTGAAGATGATATGAGCTAGATTTAATCCAAAGAGACAACATCTCCTGATCTCAATGAATTCCCTTATTCTTATCTTCCACCTTCTTTATAGCTTTCTTTACATTCTGCAATTCCCCCATTCCCATTTACTATTAAGTTATTTAAGTTCTGCTCTTTATCTTTGTTGCCGTTTTCAATTCTGCTATTTACTGCTTTCCTTTATTTTTGAGTCATTTACATTTCTGCACATTTATAATTCTGTAATCACAATCTATTCTACTTAGCTTGACTAATTCACCAATTGATTAAAATTGCTCAAATCTATCAATCTCTGTGGATACGATCCCACTCCACTGTGGGTTATTACTAGACGATAACTTTGGTGTGCTTGCCAAAAGAACGGATTCACAAATTTTATAATGGGGTGTGAATTCGGCTCATCAAGTTTATGGCGCCGTTGCCGGGGATTGGTTTAAATTTTACAATGATTAAATTGATTGGGGAGCTAGATTAAGCAATTTTATTACCTTGTTATTTTCCTTTAACTTTTTACCTTTTTGCCCACTCTGTTTTCTTTTTTTGTCCTTTGATTATTTTAGCTATTCATTGTTCATATTTCCATTTTGCTAACTATTTGATTAATTGCATCAACCAAGTTAACCACTAATCTTTACTAGAGTGATTCTTTCACTTGTCGCCCATTTCCTGTTTATGAATGTATGACGGGTAGAAGGGGAGAAACTTCATCCTCTTTTGATAGTGAAATTGAGAGGACCTTCCTTAGATTAAGGAGGGAAGCAAGAGGCAAAGGCATAGTTGGAGAAGAACTAGTGGAGGAAGATCTGAGAACCACCATGGATGACGAAGTACAAGACAATGTTGGAGGAGATGCTGGAAATCATGTTGGGTAAGAGAGGAGAGTCTTAGGCTCCTACATCAACCCAAATCGAGGAAACTGTGGCAGCAGCATCCTCAAACCAACAATCCATGCTAACAACTTTGAGTTGAAACCTCAACTCATCACACTTGTCCAGAATAATTGTTCATATGGAGGAGGAGCCCAGGAGGACCTAAATCAACATCTCAGTACATTCTTGAGGATTTGTGACACTGTAAAGTCTAATGGTGTGCACCCTGACACCTACAAACTACTTTTGTTTCCTTTCTCACTCAGAGATAAAGCAACAAAGTGGTTGGAAGCATTTCCCAAGGAGATTTTAACCACATGGGATGACGTTGTAAATAAATTCCTAGCAAGATTCTACCCTCTACAGAGAGTCAACAGGCTAAGGGCTGAGGTGCAAATTTTCAGACAGCAAGACGATGAAACACTCTATGAGGCCTGGGAGATATTCAAGGATTTGATAAGGAAATGCCCACCTGATATGTTCAATGAGTGGGTGCAACTACACATTTTCTATGAAGGGCTGTCACATGAGTCAAAGCAAGCAGTAGATCATTCTTCTGGAAGCTCACTCAACAAGAAGAAAACCATTGAAGAAGCCATAGATGTCATAGAGACTGTAGCCGAGAATGAGTACTTCTATGCTTCAGAAAGAACTCAAAAGAGAGGAGTGATAGAGCTTAACTCAATGGATGCTTTGCTAGCTGACAAACCCCAATTTGACGGTTTGTTTTGCATTGAATTTAGAGTATTTTGATAACCTTTGTCACATTTAGCCTAGGAATTAGCATGATTTTGTTATCTCTCCCATATTTGTGCTTAAGTGTAAAAACATGCTTTTTAAGCCTTATTTTGATGAATTCTAGTTCTTCTTTGATTCCATAAGATGCCTTGATGTGTTTGCTAGTAATTCCAGGATTGAAATAGGCTAGGCATGGATCAAAGGAAGCAAGGAAGGAAGCATACAAGTGAAGAGAAGCATAAAAAGTCAAAGAAGCAAAGTCAGCCATGCACGCGCACGCGCACAAGGCGCTCGCGCGCACATTGCAGAATCGACCAGGGACGCGCACGCGTACCATGCGCGCACGCGTCGATGAGGGCACATGACCTCACTAATGCAACACGTGCCTGGCGATTTGAGAGGGTTTCTGAACCCATTTTTGGCGCCAAACTGCTGAGGGAAAGGAATAAAAGGATGAAGGATTAAGGGGAAGGCATAACATCACTTAGGAACATTCACTTCAGACAACTAATCACTTTTTTAGCTTAGTTTAGTTTTGAAAGTTAGTTTCTAGAGAGAGAAGCTCTCACTTCTCTCTAGAATTAGGATTAGGTTTAGTTCAATAATCTTAGATCTAGATTTTAATTCATGTTCTTCTACTTCTACATCTCAATCCTTGTAGTTACATTGATTCTTCTTCTATTCTTTAGTTGTAATTTCCTTTATGTTGTTCTTATGTTTTGTTGTAGATCTACTTTTGCTCCTTCTATTTTCTTTCAATTCAATTAGAGGTGATTCATAATAATTGTGTTCCTTTTGATTGTTGTTGTTAATTCATTGCCATAATTGTTGTTAGATTCCATTCTTGTTATCAATTTACTTTGCTTTTCTCTTATGCCTTCCAAGTGTTTGATGAAATGCTTGGTTGGATTTTAGTATAGATTTTGTTCCTCTTGGCCTAGGTAGAGTAATTAGTGACACTTGAGTTATCTAATTCCTTTGTTGATTGATAATTGGAGAAATTGCTAATTGGTTTGAAATGCACTAAAGCTAGTCTTTCCTTGGGAGTTGGCTAGAACTTGTAAGCTCAAGTCAATTCATCCACTTGACTTTCCCTTAATTAGTGAGGGTTAACTAAGTGGTAGCAATGAATAATTCTCATCACAATTGAGAAGGATAACTAGGATAGGACTTCTAGTTCTCACATCTTACCAAGAGACCTTTATAGTTGTTAGTTTATTTTCATTGCCATTTACTTTTCATGCCTCTCATCCAAAACCCCAAAATAACTTATAACCAATAACAAGACACTTTATTACAATTCCTAGGGAGAACGACCCGAGGTCCAATACTTCGGTTTATAAATTTTAGGGGTTTGTACTAGTGACAAACAACTTTTTGTATGAAAGGATTATTGCTTGGTTTAGAAACTATACTTTACAACGAGAATTCATTTGTGAAATTCTAAACCATCAAAAATCCATTCATCAAAATGGCTTGATGAATGGATTTTTGATGGTTTAGAATTTCACAAATGAATTCTCGTTGTAAAGTATAGTTTCTAAACCAAGCAATAATCCTTTCATCAAAATGGCGCCGTTGCCGGGGAATTGCAATGGTGTTATGTTATTGGTTATTGTACATATGTGAATAGTGTAAATAGTTTGTCTTTTGCTTGTTTACTAGATTTTGTTAGTTTTATTTTGTTTTTTTTATAATGAATTCTCACTTTGGCTATGAGTTTGGCTCTAATTATGTTGTAGGGAATGTGAACTTCAATGCTAACATGTACCAAGGATGGAACACTCCAAGATGGGAGGAGCCTCAAGGAATTGATCACTCCTATTGGCATCAAACTCCGGACACTTATAGGTATAATTCTCATCCTAATGCATGTCAATTCAATGGCTATGGTGACTCCTTTTATGACAATCAACCACCATCATATGCCTATGAATCTTATCCTCAACATGATGCTCAACCATACTCACAAGCCCCTTTCTACCAAGTACCTTTATGTGACCCTTATCCATCATATATCCAATCACCCATACCACATCCTTGTGATCATTATGAGCAAGAACCTTTAGAACCACCACAACCTTATCAAGATTACTACCATGAACCACCTCAACCCTCACCATCTCCATACCCTTACCAAGAAGAACCACCTTCCTACTATGAACCCTCTCTCCAAAATAATGAACCTTCCTATTCACCCCAAGCCCCAATAGACGATCCTCTCACTTTGTTACTCCAAGGACAAGAAGCCATGAAGCGGGATACACTTGAGTTTGTGACCAATTTGACCAAGGTGGTGCACACTTTAGCCCACCAATGCTTGAATACTCAAGGTACTTCCGTAACCACATGTGAAAAGTCAAAAGAAGAGCAAAGTATGAAGGTGAAATTGGAAAATTCGGTGGAGAAAGAGGAGTCAAATTTTGTATTGGAGCAACTAGAGGAACCTATAATCATTGAAGAAAAGGAAGAAGTGGTTGAAGATTTAGGAGATGTTGAAAGTCCAAGGGAATGTAGTCTCATGGAGCACTCTTCCAAGGAGCTTGATATTGAAGTTGAAGAGGGTGTGCAACCTCCAAGGCATATCATCGTTGGAGACTTGGAAGAGGCTTATCAAGATATGGATTCAATCAAGGATGAATTTCTCTCTACAGTGGAATCCTCTCCCATTGGACATGGAGTTGAAAGTATAAAAGAGTGTGCACAACCTCCCATACCCTTGGTGAGCAATGAGAAAGAGAGCTACCAAGAGGAAAACGTTGGCATGGTGTATATTGAAATTGCAGAATATGAAGAGGTTGATCAAGAAATGACCTCGTTCATCAATGAATTTCTATCCAAAATTGAATCGTCTCTCATTAAACAAGATGAAGTTCTTGAAGATAACACCAAGCCACGTAACAAAGAGGATGAGGTTGAAAGTGAGGAGAATTGTAAAGAGGTGGAAACAACTAAGGAAGAGCACAAGGAAGTCGACCTTGCATGGTCTAAGTGTGGGGAAGTCTCCCTTCCCGAGTCACCATCCAACACAACATTCAAGTGGGTAAAATTCTTATCCATAAGCTTTACTTTCTCGCTTGAATATGGTTTGATTGAAACGGACGGACAACTTAGAGCTCTCTGTGGAATTAAAAGTAAGAATAAGTTGTGTAGTGGTTGCAAGTTAGGAATTAGGCTCATTAAGGTCAAAGTTTCAAGGCATAGGAACGATGATTGGAAGAATATCACATCGCATAGGTCTCAACAGAAGGTTTGGTGTGTTAAAGAGAATTCTATATGTCAACCACCCGGAAAGAAAAAGTATGAAGATCAAATCGAAGATGGGTGTGAAGATAAGATATGGGATCCCGGTTCGCTATATGAAGACCAACTATGGGGACTCATATCTTGGGTAGAACTTTGCCCAAGCTTGATGAAAAGGGTTGGAAATTCTGTCAACCAATTGAGGAGCAAAGATCCTTGGAGATTCAAGGATGAGTACAAACATAAGCCACCATAACAATAAGCATCTCAAAATGTCCAACTTAAGGACTTAAACTAAAAGTGCTAGGTGGGAGACACCCCACCATGGTAAACTCTTTCCATTCTCTTTTGAATTTGCCTAATAAGTGATTTGAGTTACCATTGTAGGTAGATATTTCACATAATTTGTTTGTACAACTTAATTGTTAGCTTAGTCACATGCATGTTGTGTTTAGTAGTAGATGAATAATATCAAAAATTGCATTTTTGTGAATTGTATGATGGTTGAGTGAATAAGAGTTGTGAACACTAAGGGGAGCACCCAGCAAGTTTTTCTTCTAGAAAAAAAAAAAAGGGGGGGGGGGGGCGTGGACGCGCGCGCACAACGTATGCGTACGCGTCCCGACGCGCATGCACCACGAGCCACACTCCAGAGAGTTGGGTCTCTCTTGGGCAAACATTATGCCCTGAGCCCAACCTGACTCGCGCGAACGCGCACTACGTGCGGGCGCGCCGATTATTAGAACATGGAAGTTCGCGCGGACGCGTACCTGCCGCGTCCGCGCCGATTTGCTGCTACAAATGACTGGGCCAAAAACCAGAGAGTTACGCCATTTCTGGGCTAGCTTTAAGCCCCAGGCCCAACACGATCCGCGCGAGCGCATGCATCGCGCCAGCGCGCCATTTCCCAATTCGTCAATGTACGCGGACGCGCACTTGCCGCGTGCGCGTCCTTGCGTGGTGCCACCAAACTAGGCCATGGACCAGAGAGTTGGGCGTGCCTCAAGCCCATTCTAAGCCTCAGGCCCAATCTCATGTACGCGTGCACGCAAGGTATGCGCACGCGCCCCTGCCTAATATGCCACCCCACGTTAGCGCGCACTGTACGCTCACGCGTGGTTCTCCATTCCCCTCAATGCACGCGGATGCGTACTTGCCGCGTGCGCGCAAATCTAGTGGCGCGACTCCCAGGCCATTCTCCAGAGAGTTAGGCCTGAGTTGTGCCAACTCCAAGCCCCTAGCCCAACTCCATGCACGCGTGCGCGCACGGTACGCGCACGCGTCCTTTCCTATTTCTGCTCATCCCCGCTTAAGCGCGTTGTACGCGCACGCGTAGGGTCCACATTCTCTCAATGGACGCGGACGCGCATGGTGCGCGCGCGCGCCGATTCAAAAATAGGGATAACCCTAGCTCGCGAAGCACACTGCGCAGTCGCGCAACCCCTTTCCCCCAACGTTCCATTTTCCTCTCCCCCCATTCTTCACCTTCCTCCTCTCCCGACCGACCTCCGGCGAGCGCTCCGTCACCACCGCCACCGCCATCACTGCTCGCCTTCCCCTCTTCTCCCCCCCTTCTCTCTTCCTCCTCTGACCTCCTCTCGCCGCCGCCCCTCTCTGCCTCTGTGCCAACCGCCGCGACCACCATCGCCGCCGGTACAACCCAACAGCCGCGCTGCTCCGGCCAGTTCTTCCTCCCACCACCTCACTTCATCCTTCTGCCCCCCTTTTTCCTCGGTTCAATCTCTACACCTAGGTTCCTCCTCTCCTCTGTTTTACTTCGTTCCGCTGTTTTTTTTGTTTTTTTGTTAATTCCGTTAGTATAGTTAGAAGTAGAGTAGTTAGTTAGCTTAGTTTGATTTAGGTGGTTAGCGAATCTGGGCTGAGTAGTGGATTTAGGCATTGTTTGACTCTATGTTGCTATATGAAACTGCTCTATTCTGCTGCGTATGCCATTTGTGTTGCTGGGTTGTATTTCACTGCTGCTGTGCTTAATTGATATTGTCTTCTTACTGCTCATGCTATGTTGCTATCCGGGAACATCCAATTTTAAGCCGGACTGCTGCCCGATTTTCAAGAAAATTAGTTTCATCTTGATCCTTATTTCAGTTTTGGGCAAATTTCCGTTTCCTTTTTGACTTCCCGGATTTGCACTCTCATCGTGAACATAAACCACGACTTTTCTTTTCATTACGCATCAATATCATTGTATCACTAACCTACTTTTCTAACTTACTGACTTCTTTAACCATTCCACTTCCACTCACCTTTAACCATCTTTAACAAATTCCTTCAACTATATGATGATATTATTGCCTTGTGAATATGAGTTGTTGACTTTAATGAAGCTTGCATTTTTTTTGGTTTACTTGTTCACTTTTGCATATTCATTGCAGCATCATGATTGTTCTTTGTCAGTTATGACCTGACCATTTTTTTGCTACATGCTAAATGTTTTATATATTCTATCACATTTTTTTCAGGATGTCGGATAAAGGCAAAGCCATAGCCACCGCCTCTAAGAAGAGAAAATACTCTACCCCCTCCATTCCTTCCATCTACAAGAACTATGCTAAGAATCCATTGCATGACGAGGATAAAGAGAATCAGCAGTTGCCTTCTACCAATCCAGACAAATTCCCCAATCTCTACTGTGAGCTTCGGTTCTCTAGATATCGAACCACGAAGCTAAATATTGAGAAGAAGTTGCTCCTACCTAATGATGTGAGACGGCGCATTAACGGTCGGATCCTTGAGTTAGGTATTGACTTTGTTGACCGGGATTTGGGTGACATAAATATATCTTGGGTGAAGGAATTCTACTGCAACTTCTTCCGTCCGACCTTGGATTCAGTTCAGGTGCGGGGTAGAGAGATTATGGTCACCGAGACCGCCATTGGGGAGGCATTACATTGCCGACACATTCCGCATAACCAGTGTGCCCATCATCAGGCTGAGATAGCCATCCATACCATGACTTTTGATTATGAGGCGCTTCGGCGCGTGATTGGGATACCGGATGCTTCATGGGTTATGGATGCGGGCAACACCAAGCCAAAGGGGATGTTATTCACTCATTTGACTAGGGAGGCCAGGACTTGGCAGATGATCTTCGCCCACTACGTCCTGCCTACCACCCACTTTTCTGAGGTCCCCATGGAGATGCTTCTGCTGATCGGGTGTGTTATGGAGGGGAAGGATGTCTCTTTCCTTAGACTTATCCGATAGTGCATGTGGCGGGCGCATATTCGTGGCCTACTTCCATTTCCTACATTGGTCACGAGTATGGCAGCCTTAGCTGATGTCTCGTGGTCAGATGATGATATGCGACCACCACCAGCTGATGCAGATGACAGGGAGGTTACTATCCCCTGGGGTGTTTGGGTGCACGAGAAGCCACCTGCTAGCCGCCGCTGTCGGGCTAGAGCTGTCATAGGGACACCTTCACCACCAGCCCCTACAGCTGACCCATCATCTTCTACGACCGCAGCTCCTTCACCATCTACAGACCCTCCAGCAGCACCTGAGCCTACCTATCTCCTGGTCCAGCGTCTCTTCCGGTTCTTAGAGCGAGAGCGACACCATGTCAGACGCCGTTTGGATCGGATGGACCAGGCACTTATCTCTCTGGGCGCTGAGCTACCTCCGCTTCCCGATTCTCCGGCCTCCGATGAGCTGGATCATCAGGAGGAGGACGCGGAGGCACCGGTTCAGCAGGATGCCCCTGACACTACAGAGCCGCCTCAGACACAGGAGACTCAGCCGGTCCCACAGCCACAGTCAGAGCCTGAGCCTATCGTTGTACCTCCCACTGATCCTCCGGTTTAGCATCGAGGACGATGCTTGGTTTAAGTGTGGGGAGGGCACCGGTAGCATTATTTGGGAACCGGTGAACTTTTCGGCCTAGTTATCTCATTTTGCACATCTTTGTATATATTTTGATGCATTTCTAGTTTGCTTTGGATACTTTTATTGCTTATTTTGGATCTTAGATATTTTGATGCTTTTGGATATTTTTAGATCTTTTGGATGATAGACTCCGTACTTTCAGTGGGTTCTTCTTTATACATTTTGTTTATCTTTGTTTTTAGTTTGTGGTTGTGATTAGAAATCATGTTTTAAGTGAAACTTAGTCACCCTTTTTGCATAATATATTGGTTCTAAGTGAAAAAGGAAAGGGTGAACTAAGAAAATTTTTGAACTTTTCAATCACAACAATGCTTAGTCAAACATTGAGATTTTTCAAGAAGTTTAAATATAGGGCATTAACCCAATTGATTGAAAGAGAATTTTTGAAACTTGCTTGAATTTCATACCTTGTGAAGCATGTATTGAATTGAGAACACAAGCTTGTGAGACTTGAGCCTATTGATGTGGTTACATTTTATAACCATTTATTTTCCATTCTTGTGTGAAATTGTTCTCTTTCCATGATTGTGATCCTTGATTTGCTTGATTCTATATATCCGTTTATTTCTTGTGTTTGTGCATTTATATGATTGAGGCCATTCTTTCATTAGCCACTCACCCAAATAGCCAACCTTTTACTCTCCATTGCTAGCCAATTTTGAGCCTATGCTTAACCTACTTATTCTTATTTTAGCACATTACAAGCCCAAGGCGGAAAACCAATGAAAAGTCCTTGTTTGGATCCTTGATTGACCTAGGCTAGTGAGAGTGTTTTATTATTCAAAGTTGGTGAGGCTTGGGAACATTGGATGGGATAAAAAGGGGCGGTACACTTTTATGTTTAGGAATTGGGCACATATTCATGTATTGATTAAATGTAGAGACCTTATGCATTGATGTTCTCGTATTTAGTTTGGAAGAAGAAAAAAAAAAAGAAGAAAAAAAATATATATATATAAAGAAAAAAAAATGATGAAAAGAAAAAAAATGTGTATAGAAAAAAAAAAGAAAAGCAATAAAGGGGACAAAATGCCCCAAAGTGAAGCTCACTAAGAATCAATGCATAAGTGTTGAGAAATGAAAAGAAAATGCATGAGTATGTAAGAAAAAGTGAAGAATGGGTAGTTAGAACAGCTCGCATTTGTATAGGTCATTAAATAGGTTAGGTGGGAAAGTCTATGCTAATCAAATATTCAAATCCTAGTCCACTTGACCATAAATGATCCTACCTTGACCCTAACCCCATTACAACCTAAATGAAAGACCTCATGATGAATGTATGCATGCATTGAATAAATGTTGATTGTTAGAAGAAAATCAAATTTTGGAAAACACGATTAGAAGAGAATTGAGTGAATTAACCCTTAAACACTTGAGTGAATAGAGCGGATACACATCCGGTGAGGGTTCAAAAGTTCAATCACATGTGTTTACCCACATTATCTATATTCTTGCAAGTTTGAACTCTTTTGACAATTCAATACAATTGTCGTTTGGACTTAGTCCTTATTACCTAGCTCTTGTGCTTACACATGCTCTCTTGGGAATTGATTTGTTTGAACTAAGCATTTCCAATTGCTTTAGATAGTTGCATTTAGATAGGACTCATATAGTTTAGTTGCATTCAATAAATGTCATACCCCTTAGTTCCTTCTTATTTTAGCATGAGGACATGCTAAGGCTTAAGTGTGGGGAGGTTGACAAACCCCAATTTGACGGTTTGTTTTGCATTGAATTTAGAGTATTTTGATAACCTTTGTCACATTTAGCCTAGGAATTAGCATGATTTTGTTATCTCTCCCATATTTGTGCTTAAGTGTAAAAACATGCTTTTTAAGCCTTATTTTGATGAATTCTAGTTCTTCTTTGATTCCATAAGATGCCTTGATGTGTTTGCTAGTAATTCCAGGATTGAAATAGGCTAGGCATGGATCAAAGGAAGCAAGGAAGGAAGCATACAAGTGGAGAGAAGCATAAAAAGTCAAAGAAGCAAAGTCAGCCATGCACGCGCACGCGCACAAGGCGCTCGCGCGCACATTGCAGAATCGACCAGGGACGCGCACGCGTACCATGCGCGCACGCGTCGATGAGGGCACATGACCTCACTAATGCAACACGTGCCTGGCGATTTGAGAGGGTTTCTGAACCCATTTTTGGCGCCAAACTGCTGAGGGAAAGGAATAAAAGGATGAAGGATTAAGGGGAAGGCATAACATCACTTAGGAACATTCACTTCAGACAACTAATCACTTTTTTAGCTTAGTTTAGTTTTGAAAGTTAGTTTCTAGAGAGAGAAGCTCTCACTTCTCTCTAGAATTAGGATTAGGTTTAGTTCAATAATCTTAGATCTAGATTTTAATTCATGTTCTTCTACTTCTACATCTCAATCCTTGTAGTTACATTGATTCTTCTTCTATTCTTTAGTTGTAATTTCCTTTATGTTGTTCTTATGTTTTGTTGTAGATCTACTTTTGCTCCTTCTATTTTCTTTCAATTCAATTAGAGGTGATTCATAATAATTGTGTTCCTTTTGATTGTTGTTGTTAATTCATTGCCATAATTGTTGTTAGATTCCATTCTTGTTATCAATTTACTTTGCTTTTCTCTTATGCCTTCCAAGTGTTTGATGAAATGCTTGGTTGGATTTTAGTATAGATTTTGTTCCTCTTGGCCTAGGTAGAGTAATTAGTGACACTTGAGTTATCTAATTCCTTTGTTGATTGATAATTGGAGAAATTGCTAATTGGTTTGAAATGCACTAAAGCTAGTCTTTCCTTGGGAGTTGGCTAGAACTTGTAAGCTCAAGTCAATTCATCCACTTGACTTTCCCTTAATTAGTGAGGGTTAACTAAGTGGTAGCAATGAATAATTCTCATCACAATTGAGAAGGATAACTAGGATAGGACTTCTAGTTCTCACATCTTACCAAGAGACCTTTATAGTTGTTAGTTTATTTTCATTGCCATTTACTTTTCATGCCTCTCATCCAAAACCCCAAAATAACTTATAACCAATAACAAGACACTTTATTACAATTCATAGGGAGAACGACCCGAGGTCCAATACTTCGGTTTATAAATTTTAGGGGTTTGTACTAGTGACAAACAACTTTTTGTATGAAAGGATTATTGCTTGGTTTAGAAACTATACTTTACAACGAGAATTCATTTGTGAAATTCTAAACCATCAAAAATCCATTCATCACTAGCCCAAAACAAATTGATCACTGCACAACTAGCTGCCTTGACCAAGAAGATGGAAAGTAACCAAGTCTCAGCCATCCAAGCCCAAGCCCCTCAACAAGAAGGAGATGCACCAGAAGTCGAAGGTGAATGGGAACAAGCTAATTATGTGAACAATTCTAGACCTCCATATGACCCCAACTCCAAGACGTACAATGCAGGTTGGAAGAACCACCTAAACTTTGGGTGGGGAAACCAACAAAACCACAATCCAGATCATACAAAGTCATACCAAGCCAATCAATACCACAATCACAACCCCAACCATCAATCAAACAATAACAGACCCTATCACAATGCACAAAACACATTATACCATTCCACTCAACCAATACACAATAACCACCCTCAAGACACATCAACCTCACCCATGCAACCATGTGAGATGAAGAGCAACTTTGAGAGAGTAGAAGCTGCAATAGCACAACTGTCATCACAGCTCACAGGAGCTATTGCCGCTCTTTTGGAGAGACAAACACAAGCTGACAAGAGGATAGATGCCAACCAAGAAGAGTACAGGTCAAAACTGAAGAATCAAGGCGCAGCCATTTCAAAATTGGAAGCACAAGTGGGGATTCTATCCAAGAAAATTCCTATGTCTACACATACATTCCCCAGTGATACCATGGCTAACCCAAGAGGAGAATGCAAAGCAATCACACTTAGAAGCAGAAAAGTGGTGGAAGAAGCAACCCCAAGTTAAAGTAACCAACAAAAAGGAGCTGCAGAAAAGCCTGAAGATAAGAGTGAAGAGGAGACTCCTACCCCATCAGCACCAAAGCCAATCTTGAAGCCTTATGTGCCAAAGGCACCATATCCACAAAGGTTGAGGAAAGATGGGAAGGATGGCCAGTTCTCTAGATTTTTAGAGATCTTCTAGAAGCTCCAAATCAACATACCATTTGCCGAGGCACTGGAGCAAATGCCACTCTATGCCAAATTTTTTAAGGAGCTCATGACAAGAAAGAGAAATTGGGGAGAAAAAGAGACCATAGTGCTAACTGAAGAGTGTAATGCCATAATACAAAGGAAGCTACCCTAGAAAATGAAGGACCCAAGGAGTTTCCAAATTCCCTGCATCATAGGGGATTTCAACATTGAGAAAGCCTTGTGTGACTTAGGGGCTAGCATCAATCTCATGTCCCTACCCATGATGAAGATGATGAAGATTGAGAAAGCCAAGCCAACAAGAATGGCACTCCAATTAGCTGACAGAACTTTCAAGTTTCCACATGGGGTAGTGGAAGACTTGCTGGTGAAAGTGGGAGAATTCATTTTCCCAGCTAACTTTGTTGTATTGGATATGGAAGAAGAGGCTAACACATCAATCATTCTAGGAAGGCCATTCCTAGCTACTGTTGGAGCCGTCATTGATGTACAAAAAGGGGAATTAGTCTTGAGATTACATGAAGAGAAGATGGTCTTCAATGTCTTCAAGGCAATGAGTTACCCAAGGAATCCATAGGAGAATGCATGATGGTAGTCACCATAAAACAGATAGTTCATGTAGTTTTGGAAGAAGAACAACGTAAAGGAGGTATTGAGTTAGAGCAGCAAGCATCAAGTGGAGAACTACCACAAGGAACCATGGAGAATTCAATCATGCTAAACCCCAAAGATAGCAAAGAAGTAGAGGCACCAAAACTCGAGCTGAAGACCTTACCACCAAGCTTGAAATATGCATATCTGGGTGACAACAACACTTATCCGGTAATCATCAATTAAAGTTTGAGTGAGGAGCAGGAAGAAGAACTTATCCAAGTGCTGAAACAACACAAGGACGCCATAGGCTGGACACTTGTAGACTTAAAAGGAATCAGTCCTTCAATGTGCATGCACAAGATACTACTTGAAGAAGGTGTTAAACCCTCAAGGCAGCAACAAAGAAGGCTGAATCCAAACATGAATGAAGTGGTCCAAAAAGAAGAATTAAAGTTGTGGTAAGCAGGGGTGATCTACCCCATCTTAGACAGCCCTTGGGTAAGCCTGGTACAAATAGTCCCAAAGAAAGGAGGGGTCACTGTTATACCGAATGAGAAGAATGAGCTGATACCTACAAGAACGGTGACTGGGTGGTGCATGTGCATTGATTATAGGAAGCTTAATGAGGCCACCAGGAAGGATCACTTCCCCCTATCTTTCATGGATCAGATGCTTGAGAGATTGGCTGGACATGAGTATTACTGCTTCTTAGACGGTTATTCGGGCTACAACCAAATTGTTGTAGACCCCAAAGACCAGGAGAAAACTTCATTTACTTGTCCATATGGTGTTTTTGCTTATAGGAGAATGCCCTTTGGATTGTGCAATGCACTTGCAACATTCCAAAGGTGCATGCTCTCCATATTTTTAGACATGATTGAAAGATTCATTAAGGTGTTTATGGATGACTTTTTTGTATTTGGTAACTCATATTCTGATTGCTTACACCAATTAGCCTTGGTGCTAAAGAGATGCCAAGAGACCAACCTTGTTTTGAATTGGGAGAAATGCCATTTCATGGTTACAAAGGGGGTGGTCCTTGGTCATAAGATCTCCAAAAGGGGCACAGAGGTGGACAAGGCTAAGGTGGAGGTGATTGAAAAGCTGCCCCCATCTTGCAATGTCAAGGCAATTAGAAGTTTTCTAGGACATGCTGGCTTCTACAGGAGATTCATTAGAGACTTTTTCAAGGTTGCCAAACATTTGAGCAACCTACTAGTCTCTAATGTACCTTTTGTTTTTGATGATGAATGCATGATAGCCTTTAAGGAACTTAAAAATAAACTCTCCTCTGCGCCTATCATAGCACCACCATGCTGGGATTTACCTTTTGAGTTGATGTGTGATGCATCAGATTTTGCCGTGGGTGCTATTTTAGGACAGAGGAAGGATAGATTGGTACATGTCATTTATTATGCTAGCAAGGTTCTAAATGAGAATCAGAGGAACTATACCACTACAGAGAAGGAATTACTTGCCATTGTCTTTGCTTTTGATAAATTTAGATCATATCTTATTGGTTCTAAAGTAATTGTATTCACTGATCACACAGCACTCAAATACTTGCTCACCAAACAAGATTCCAAGCCCAGACTAATAAGATGGATTCTGCTACTCCAAGAGTTTGACATTGAAATTAAAGAAAGGAGTGGTGCAGAGAACAAAGTGGCTGACCACCTCTCAAGAATACCACAAGAAGAAGATGGGGTACACCAAGTTGTAGTGAATGAAAGCTTCCCTGATGAGCAGTTGATGATGATACATGAGGCCCCTTGGTTTGCTGACATAGTCAACTTCAAGGCTATTAGGGAACTACCAACTAACATCAACAAGCATATGAGGAAAAAGCTAGTCAAGAATGCTAAACACTACATTTAGGATGAACCCTATTTGTTCAAAAAGTGTGCTGATGGAATCTTGAGAAGGTGTATTCCCCATGAGGAAGGGCAAGAAGTGCTTTGGCAATGCCATGGATCTGCATATGGAGGCCATTTTAGTGGATAGAACTGCAGCCAAGGTGCTACAATGTGGATTCTACTGGCCAACCATCTTCAAAGATGCAAAAGAATTGGTGACAAGATGTGATGAATGCCAAAGGACTGGCAATTTACCTAAAATAAATGAGATGCCACTGAGGTTCATAATGGAGTTAGAATTGTTTGATGGGTGGGGAACTGATTTTATGGGACCCTTCCCATCCTCATACTCAAACAGTTATATATTGGTGGCTGTAGATTATGTATCAAAGTGGGTAGAAGCCATAGCCACTCCAACAAATGATAATAAGGTAGTAATGAGCTTTTTAAGGAATAACATCTTCAGCAGATTTGGGGTGCCTAGAGCCCTCATCAGTGATGGAGGGACACACTTCTGCAATAGGCAACTTGAAGCACTCCTTTCCAAGTATGGAGTCAAGCACAAGGTGGCAACTCCATATCACCCACAGACCAACGGGCAAGCAGAGATTTCAAACAGAGAGCTTAAAAGAATTCTTGAAAAAACTATTGGAAGCTCAAAGAAGGATTGGTCTAAGAAGCTGGATGATGCATTATGGGCCTACGGCATAGCCTTCAAAACACCTATTGGAATGTCTCTATACCAATTGATGTTTGGTAAGGCTTGTCACTTACCAGTTGAGCTTGAACATAGAGCATTTTGGGCTATAAAAATGTTGAACTTTGATTAACAAGCTACTGAAGAAAGGAGGCTTATGCAGCTAAATAAGCTGGAGGAGTTTAGGAACAAGGCATATGAGAGTACAAAGATATACAAAGAGAATGCAAAAAGATGGCTTGACCATAAGTTAGCAAGGAGGGAGTTCACTGAAGGGCAAAAGGTTCTGCTATACAATTTGAGACTCAAGTTATTCCCTGGAAAGCTTAAGTCTCGATGGTCAGGCCCCTTCACCATCCTCAATGTATCCCCCTATGGCCATGTAGAGCTCATGGAAGACAAAACACAAAGGACCTTCACTGTGAATGGCCAAAGACTCAAGCATTACCTAGGGGACTCATTGGATGAGAAGAGAGTGAGCTACAACCTCAGCTAACAAAAGAAGAACGTCAAGCTAGTGACGATAAAGAAGCGCTAGTTGGGAGGCACCCCAACACTTTATATCCTTTTGATTTATTGCTTTCTTAGAATTAATTAAAATTTGTCACTTTAGATAGTTTGAGTTTCAATTGAAATTTTATGTTTTCTTGCCTTCTAGAGGTAGATTGTAGATAGTGGATTAAGAATTTTGTTTTCTGTTTTGGTAGTTAGGATACCCTTACATTCTGTTTTCTTTCGGTCTGAAAATGCAAATTGATGAATACCTGTGCTAATGATGAGCTATTGGGTAGAGAGCTAGCTAAAAAGCTAAGTTTGGTGTGGCCACCAATGTACTTAATCTAGGCTTACTAACGTTGAACAAATTATACCTGAAGGTAAACCCAGAGATTAAGTTGGTGTGGCCACCAATGTACTTAATCTAGGCTTACTAACCTTGAACAAATCATACCTGATGGTAAGCCCAGAGATTAAGTTTGGTGTGGCCACCACTTTACTTAATCTAGGCTTACTAACCTTGAACAAATTGTGATTAAAGGTAAGCCGAGAGATTAAGTTTTGTGTGGCCACCACCACACCAAATACCACCATCTAGCAAAGCCTAATACTGCTAAATCTGAAAGCATTGAATATATTAGGGAGAGCATGAACGTGGTTTAAATGTGTTCAAAAGAGGATGAAAGCAAAAGTATATGAAAAGATTGGAATTATTCTACCTTTATGAACACATTAAAAACCCAATGTTAAACCCAATTTATTATGATGCAATAGGATTAAGTTTGGTGTCCCAAGGGATATCCATCAGTTGCAAATTCAGCCATCCATATCAAAGAGGAATGTGGAGGATTCTTTTTTCAGTTTTACTAATGGGACCCACATGATTGATAGCACATAAAGCAAAGAGATCAAAGTGTACTTGCACTTTGGAACTAAAAATATGCAGGAAGTGGAGTGGGATAAGGATTGGCGCCTCTTCCCACGCTAGGCGCCACTCCCCAAGTGGAAAAACATTGAATTCCTTTACTTTCCACCATTCGAACCCCACTTTACACACCTATAAAAACCCCTACTTTTCCCACCTCTACCCACACTTCAAACCCCATCTCACAGACAAAAAGACTCCACAAAGCCTTCCTTCTTTTCATCTCATTCTTCTCCCCATACCTTTCTTTCACCACTTCCATACTCCTTTTCTTGATCGGGACGATCAAGCTCTAAGTTTGGTGTTGGAGCAAAACTTTATTTTGCTTGCTCTCTTTTGCAACCTCCCCCAACCTTCTTCAAATCTTTAAACACACCTCCTCAACCCAATGGCACCACCAAAAACCTCAACAGCATCAAAGAAAAGAAAGACTAAGGAACCAACTTCTGGATCCTCAAGTTCAGGTTTCAATGAGTACAAGTTTCTCTCCTCATTCAACCAAAACCAGTTTTATGGTTGGGTGAGTGAGAGGGGGAGCATCCCAGAGGTCGGTTTCCAGCTAGGGAGGAATGAGCACCCTAAAATCAATAGGGAGATAAATAATAGAGGCTGGACACTCTTGTGAAATCCTCGAAGGAAGGTGGTGGAAAGCTTGGTGAGAGAATTCTATGCTAATGCCGTGCCTCAGCCAGGACAACCCTATGGCTATCTTAGCTATGCAAGGTGAAAGTCCATTGATTACAGCCCCACTAACATAGAGAGGACGCCGATGGTGAAGCAGACAACCTCCACCCGGAGCTTTGAGGAGAGAATAAAGCAACAAGACCCAGGATTTGATGAAATCCTAAATGAAATCTGTGTGTTGAATGTACAATAGATAAACGACAAGGATGGGAGGCCGAACTAACTGAGAAGAAGAGACTTGACCCCACAAGCTAGAGGGTGGCTAGATTTTGTGAGGAGGTCCCTAATCCCTACATCCAACACTTCGGGGGTGGCCAAAGAGAGAGCTGTGCTCATATACAGCATTATGAAAAGTGAGAATGTCAATGTTGGAGAATTGATTGCCAACAACATCAACAAAATTTTGAAAAGCACCAAAGATAGCTCAAGGTTAACATTCCCCAGCATCATCCAAAGGATGTGTGATGAAGCAGGGGTGGAGAGGATAATTGATGAAGTGCTAGTGGAGCAAGAAAAGCCCAAAACTGCCAAGAAGATGGCCAAAGTGGTGGCTGTCAACCCACTTCAGAGGGCAAGGGAGTATAGAGCTCATGCTCATGAGCCACATATGCAACAACAAGAAGATGAAGAAGAAGAAGAAGAGGCAGAGGAGCAACCACAGTTTCTAGCACTCCAACCACCACCATATCAGCAATACCAACCATTTCCAGAGGGATTCAATTGGGAACAATTTCAAGGAGATGTACACCAAATGAAGGAAGACCTACACCATCTGAGGGAGGATGTCAACCAATTCAAGGATAATCAACAACAACAATAAAATCAAGTGAGTCAGAGCATACAACAACTCCAAGGGAGTTGGGAGCACATGAGGAAGGAGCAGCAGGAATAGTTTGATTGGGGAGAGGTGCGAAGTGCACTTGATAAAATTGCAGAGCAAGGCAAATGGCAACAGAGGAACCTCGCTGAGTTCAGACATCTTTATGATGCTAGAACCATTTCGAGGAGGCAATATGATATCAACACACAAGCGAAACTGAATCACTTGTGTAATACGGTGGCCGCTCTAAACCCAGGATACCCAATATTCATGCAAGGAATGGAGGAGTTAAGTGCAAGACAAGAAGAAATTCTGGCCAAGCATAAAGAGGATGAAATGAACTACATGAGAAGGCTAGGATTTTGGAAGCCTAAGGACAAGAAAGCACAAGAAGGATCCTCCAACAAAGATGAAGATGACTCCTCTCCTTCCATGAAAGACAAAGGAAAAGGACCAATGAACTGAAGATGGAGCTGCTCAAGGTTGTTAAGTCCCATGGTTCACATTCTCTAATTTCTGAATCATGTTTAAGTTTTTCTCTCTGTTTTAAATTCTGTTTTGAATAATTGCAACATTAGGATAGTTTATTTTCACTGTCCAGTTTTTTTTTTTTATATCATGAAGTCTTTTGTGAGTCCTTTTTAATTTCAAGAAAGAAAATGCAATGTTATTTCAAGTTTTTGCAATATCAATAAAAGTAGAGTTTGTCATCATAAGAATTGTTGTGAGTGGTTATAAGAGCAAGAATGAAAGAGATTAAAACCAAGAGAGATCATTCAAAAACTAAGAAACAAGAAACTAAGTGTAGAACCTTGAATGAATAAAAAGGGAAAATAAATCATGAAAGGCAACTAGTCCTAGAAGGTATGACAAGTAAAGGTTAATGGGTATTCCTTGAACATCTATAGAACCAAGAAGTAGTAAGCAATAAAGACCCAAGGCTCTAAGCATCAACTACTAGGAGGGAAAGAAACATTAAGAAGCTCCCAAGAGTTAGAGAACCTAGTAGATGCTTATGGTGAAGATGTGTCAAGAAGAGGCCTGGGCAAGTAAATTCTTAGGGATGTTTCAACACCTAGTACCCTAAAGCCAACTGGTTTGGGAGTGCTAATTGAAAGCCTAATTAAAGGGTTGTCTTGAGACAAAACACTTAGAGTCGTGGTCAATAAATAGAAAAGAAAGAACAACCAAAAAGAAAATGAAATAACTCTTGCTACTTCAAGGTGACAATCAATAAAAAGGACCCCTGAAGCTTATACTTGAAGGAACCCTCAAGGATCTAGGAACCTTTGTGACATTGAAAAAAATTTATTCATGCATGTGTTAAGCACTTAGTCCTACTCTTAGTCATGTTTGCATCTATTAAAGGTCAAAGTCTCAAGTCATAAAAGGGCTACTCAAACTAATTTGCTTGGGACAAGCAAAGCTTAAGTTTGGTGTTGTGATGACTTGCATCATCTACCCTTTCTTCTTGTATAAAAAGGACCATAAAAGGGCATAATATCATTAGATCATTACAATTCATGCATTATTTGATGAACATTATAGTACATTGCTTTGAAATGAGTTTGTGCTGAATTTCAGGTGAAAAAGACATCAAAAAGGGGAAGAAAACAACAAACAAAGCTGGGCGTGCAGAACGGGCGTGCCACTTAAAGCAAATGCCACAAAATTGCACTGGCGTGGCACGCCAGAAGCTGTGCATGGCACGCGAGTACTAAAGTCCATAGAGGATCCCCCAAGTATATACATGGGCGTGGCACGCCAATACACTTTTCCAGAGAGCAATAATGAAGGCCACCAAAGGGGCGTGGCACGCCAGGCTGGGCGTGGCACGCCAAACCCACCACTTGAGGCATGAGCCTGCCACTTGGTATCGAAGGCGTGGCATGCCAGCTTTAAAATCACTTGAGCGTGTCACTTGAGGAACCAGGCGTCGCACGCCAAGCTAAGAAGGACACAAATGAATGGGCGTGCCACTTGAGCAGCTTGGCATGGCACGCTGGTACAAAATTCCAGAGAGGAAGTTGAAGGCTAAAAAGGCTGGGCGTGCCACTTGAGCAGTAAGGCGTGGCACGCCAAGCTTCCACCCTTACTTGGGCGTGCCTCTTGAGCATCTGGGTGTGGAACGCCAAGGTACAAAAAAGGCCAAAGCAAAGGCTGGGCGTGCCACTTGGTGTCGAAGGCGTGGAAATACCTCTTGGAAGTACTAAAGAAGGGGGTTAAGCAGTTGAGCTATTAGTTGAAGCATAGTTAGATTCATTTTTTTATGTCTTACTTTTTCTTGAGCTTTGAGTAGCTAAATTCCCTCTCATTGAGATAGGGAGCTCTGTTGTACTTGATGGATTGATGATAGTGAATTTCTTCTTCTCTTCATCTTCTCTTTGATTTGCTAGAAGGAATTTCATTCTTCACGCTAGTGTTCAATCACCTTGGAAAAGGGGTTGAATGCAAAATGGGTTTCATGGGAACCTTGGAAAAGGAAACATGAAATAATGCTAGAAATCCCTTCTCACACTTGAGTAGGATCTGGGTTTTGGTGTTTGGATATGGTGACATAAAATCCTCCCTCTACTTGGACCTATGATGATATGTGGTATAATCAGGGACCAAGCATATCTCTCTTCATGAGAAATTAGACCAAGAAATTGGCTATTGATCAAGATCCAAGAGATTGAGTCACCAAGGGATTGGGGCTCAATCAATCTTGATTGCCAAGAGGTCAATGAGTTGCATGATTGAAGAGGATATGAGCTAGATTTAATCCAAAGAGACAACATCTCCTGATCTTAATGAATTCCCTTATTCTTATCTTCCACCTTCTTTATAGCTTTCTTTACATTCTACAATTCCCCCATTCCCATTTACTATTAAGTCATTTAAGTTCTACTCTTTATCTTTGTTGCCATTTTCAATTCTGCTATTTACTGCTTTCCTTTATTTTTTAGTCATTTACAATTCTGCATATTTACAATTCTGTAATCACAATCTATTCTGCTTAGCTTGACTAATTCACTAATTGATTAAAATTGCTCAAATCTATCAATCTCTATGGATACGATCCCGCTCCACTGTGGCTTATTACTTGACGATAATTTTGGTGCGCTTGCCAAAAGAACGGATTCACAAATTTTATAATGGGGTGTGAATTCGGTTCATCAGCTGGTACAGGCCTTGCTGGAGGCAGGATTCATAAGGGAAGTAAAATACCCACTATGGCTAGCCAATGTTGTTTTGGTTAAAAAGTCAAATGGGAAATGGCGGATGTGCACCGATTACACCGACCTCAATAAAGCCGACCCAAAGGATCCCTACCCACTCCCGAACATCGACACACTAGTCGACGCTTCATCAAGCTATCAATACCTCTCCTTCTTGGACGCTTACTCAGGATACAACCAAATCCCAATGTATCAACCCGACCAAGAGAAGACATCGTTCCTAACCCCAAAGGCAAACTATTGCTATATAGTTATGCCCTTCGGACTCAAGAACGTAGGGGCTACCTACCAAAGACTGATGAACAAAGTCTTCGCAGATCACATTGGAAAGCTAATGGAAGTTTATGTAGACGACATGTTGGTAAAAATGCAAAGTGAGGAATCGTTGTTACCCGACCTCGCTAAAGTGTTTGACACCATAAGAAAGCATGGCATGCGACTTAACCCTACAAAGTGTACCTGGTGCACGAAATTGCGATCATCAACAATGGCGCCAAAGACTTGGTGCTCTCAAACGTGAATCAAACTTTGTCACAACTTCGCACAACTAACCAGCAAGTGCACTGGGTCGTCCAAGTAATAAACCTTACGTGATTAAGGGTCGATCCCGGAGATTGTCGGCCTGAAGCAAGCTATGGTCACCTTGTAAATCTCAGTCAGGCGGATTCAAATGGTTTTGGTGAATTGATTATAATTAAAGGATAAATAAAACGTAAAATAAAGATAGAGATACTTATGTAATTCATTGGTGAGAATTTTAGATAAGCGTATAGAGATGCTTTCGTTCCTCTTGAACCTATCTTTCCTGCTGTCTTCATCCAATCATTCCTACTCCTTTCCATGGCAAGCTGTATGTTGGGCATCACTGTTGTCAATGGCTACATCCCGTCCTCTCTATGAAAATGGTCCAATGCGCTGTCACTGCATGGCTAATCATCTGTCGGTTTTCGATCATACTGGAATAGGATTTACTATCCTTTTGCGTCTGTCACTACGCCCAGCACTCGCGAGTTTGAAGCTCGTCACAGCCATCCCTTCCCAGATCCTACTCGGAATACCATAGACAAGGTTTACACTTTCCGGATCTCAGGAATGGCCATCCCTGGGTTCTAACTTATACCACGAAGACTCTAATATCTCGGACTCAGTTCCCTATATTAGATATCTAAGAGATATTCACTCTGTCTCGTCTTCATGTAGAACGGAAGTGGTTGTCATGCACGCGTTCATAGGTGATAATGGTGATGAGCGTCACATAATCATCACATTCATCATGTTCTTGGGTGCGAATGAATATCTTAGAATAGGAATAAGCTTGAATTGAATAGAAAAATAATAGTACTGTGCATTAATTCATGAGGAACAGCAGAGCTTCACATCTTAATCTATGGTGTGTAGAAACTCTACCGTTGAAAATACATAAGAACAAGGTCCAGGCATGGCCGAATGGCCAGCCCCCTGAACATGATCAAAGGATCCAAAGATAATCCCCCGATGATCCAAAAGATATAAAATACAATAGTAAAAAGTCCTATTTATACTAAACTAGTTACTAGGGTTTACAGAAATGAGTAAATGATGCAGAAATCCACTTCCGGGGCCCACTTGGTGTGTGCTTGGGCTGAGCATTGAGCTTTACACATGTAGAGGCTTCTCTTTGAGTTGAACGCCAGTTTGTAACCTGTTTCTGGCGTTTAACTCCACTTTGCAACCTGTTTCTGGCGTTTAACTCCAGAATGCAACATGGAACTGGCGTTGAACGCCAGTTTGCGTCATTTAAACTCGGGCAAAGTATGGACTATTATATATTTCTGGAAAGCCCTGGATGTCTACTTTCCAACTCAATTGAGAGTGTGCCATTTAGAATTCTGTAGCTACAAAAAATCCACTTTGAGTGCAGGGAGGTCAGAATCCAACAGCATCTGCAGTCCTTCTTCAACCACTGAATCTGATTTTTGCTCAAGTCCCTCAATTTCAGCCAGAAATTACCTGAAATCACAGAAAAACACACAAACTCATGGTAAAGTCCAGAAATGTGATTTTTATTTAAAAACTAATAAAAATATACTGAAAGCTAACTAAATCATACTGAAAACTATGTAAAAACAATGCCAAAAAGCGTATAAATTATCCGCTCATCACAACACCAAACTTAAATTGTTGCTTGTCCCCAAGCAACTGAAAATCAAATAGGATAAAAAGAAGAGAACATACTATAAATTCCAAAATATCAATAAAACTTAGCTCCAATCAGATGAGCAGGACTAGTAGTTGTTTGCCTCTTGAATAGTTTTGGCATCTCACTTTATTCCTTGAAGTTCTGAATGATTGGCATCTATAGGAACTTAGAATTTAGATAGTGTTATTGATTCTCCTAATTCAGTATGTTGATTCTTGAACACAGCTACTTTATGAGTCTTGGTCGTGGCCCTAAGCACTTTGTTTTCCAGTATTACCACTGGATACATAAATGCCACAGACACATAACTGGGTGAACCTTTTCAGATTGTAACTCAGCTTTGCTAAAGTCCTCAATTAGAGGTGTCCAGGGTTCTTAAGCAATCTCTTTTTTTTTCTTTGGACCTTGACTTTAACCGCTCAGTCTCAAGTTTTCACTTGACACCTTCACGCTACAAGCACATGGTTAGGGACAGCTTGGTTTAGCCGCTTAGGCCAGGAATTCCCTTAGGCCCTCCTATCCACTGATGCTCAAAGCCTTGGATCCTTTCTATTAACCTTGCCTTTTGGTTTTAAGGGCTATTGGCTTTTTGCTCTTGCCTTTTGGTTTAAAGAGCTTTTGGCTTTTTCTGCTTGCTTTTTCTCTTTTTCTTTCTCTTTTTTTTTTGCAAGCTTTTGTATTCACTGCTTTTTCTTGCTTCAAGAATCAATTTTATGATTTTTCAGATTATCAAATAACATTTCTCCTTTTTCATCATTCTTTCAAGAGCCAACATATTTAACATTCATAAACCACAATTTCAAAAGACATATGCACTGTTCAAGCATTCATTCAGAGAACAAAAAGTATTGTCACCACATCAAAATAATTAAACTAATTTCAAGGATGAATTTGAAACCATGTACTTCTTGTTCTTTTGTAATTAAAACATTTTTCATTTAAGAAAGTTGATGGATTCATAGGACATTCATAACTTTAAGGCATAGACACTTAAATACTAATGATCATGTAATCAGACATAAACATAAACATAAAGCATAGTAAACGAAAAACAGGAAAATAAGAACAAGGAGATTAAGGAATGGGTCCACCTTAGTGAGGGTGACGTCTTCCTCTTCTTGAAGAACCAATGGTGCTCTTGAGCTCCTCTATGTCACTTCCTTGTCTTTGTTGCTCCTCCCTCATAGCTCTTTGATCTTCTCTAATCTCATGGAGGATGATGGAGTGCTCTTGGTGCTCCATCCTTAGTTATCCCATGTTGAAACTTAATTCTCCTAGGAAAGTGTTGATTTGCTCCCAATAATTCTGTGGAGGAAAGTGCATCCCCTGAGGCATCTCAAGGATTTCATGGTGAGGAATTTCCTCATGCTCTTGTTGAGATCCATGCTTTCTTGTTTGCTCCATCATTTTCTTAGTGATGGGCTTGTCCTCTTTAATGAGGATGTCTCCCTCTATGTCAATTCCAGCCGAATTGCAGAGGTGGCAAATGAAGTGAGGAAAGGCTAACCTTGCCAAAGTAGAGGACTTGTCAGCCACCTTGTAGAGTTCTTGAGGTATGATCTCATGAACTTCCACTTCCTCCCCAATCATGATACTATGGATCATGATGGCCCAATCTATAGTAACTTCAGACCAGTTACTAGTAGGAATGATTGAGCGTTGAATAAACTCCAACCATCCTCTAGCTACAGGCTTAAGGTCCAGTCTTCTCAATTGAATCGGATTGCCTCTTGAGTCAATTTTTCATTGAGCTCCTTCCACACATATGTCCATGAGGACTTGGTCCAACCTTTGATCAAAGTTGACCCTTCTAGTGTAGGGGCGAGCGTTTTCTTCCATCATTGGCAAGTTGAACGCCAGCCTTACATTTTCTGGACTGAAATCTAAGTATTTTCCCCGAACTATGGTGAGCCAATGCTTTGGATTCGGGTTCACACTTTGATCATGGTTGCTAGTGATCCATGCATTTGCATAGAACTCTTGAACCATTAAGATCCCGACTTGTTGAATGGGGTTGGTGAGAACTTCCCAACCTCTTCTTTGGATCTCAAGTCGGATCTCCAGATACTCATTCTTTTTGAGCTTGAAAGGAACCTCAGGGGTCAGTTTCTTATTGGCCACAACTTCATAGAAGTGGTCTTGATGGACCTTTGAGATGAATCTCTCCATCTCCCATGACTCAGAGGTGGAAGCAATTGCCTTCCCTTTCCTCTTTCTTGAGGATTCTCTGGCCTTAGGTTCCATTGATGGTTATAGAAAAACAAAAAGCAATGCTTTTCACCACACCAAACTTAAAATGTTTGCTCGTCCCCGATCAAAAGAAGAAAGAAAGAAGGAGAAGAGGAAGAAAATAGAGGAGATGTAGGGAGAAGGTATATTCGGCCAAGGGGAAGAAGAGAGGGTTGTGTTGTGTGAAAATGAAGAAGGAATGAGGGGTTTATATAGGAGTACAGGGAGGGTTAGGGTTCGGCCATTAGGGTTGGGTTTGGGAGGGAAAATAGTTTGAATTTTGAAGGTAGGTGGGGTTTTTGGGGAAGAGAGGATAGATGTGAGTGGTGAAGAGGGGATGGGGAAGAGTGATTGAGGTGATTGGTGAAGGGTATTTGGGGAAGAGAGTTATGAAAAGGTGTGAAGAGGAGAGAAGAAGTGGTGGGGATCTTGTGGGGTCCACAGATCTATTGGGGCTAAGGACTTAACATCCCTGCTCCAATTAGGCGTGTAAAACGCCCTTGCTGTGCAATCCTTGCATTTAACGCCACACTGCTGCTTGTTTTTGGCGTTAAATGCCCAAATGTATCCTGTTTCTGGCATTTAACGCTAGGTAGATGCTTGTTTCTGGCGTTAAACGCCAGCTCGGTGCTTGTTTCTGGCGTTAAATGCCAAACAGATGCTTATTTCTAGCGTTTAAATGCCAGAATGCTCCTCCTCCAGGGTGTGCTATTTTTAATGATGTTTTTCATTTTGTTTTTGATTTTTTAGTAATTTTTGTGACTCCACAAGATCATCAACCTAATAAAACACGAAATAACAAAAAGAAAATAAAATAGATATGATTAAATAACATTGGGTTGCCTCCCAACAAGCGCTTCTTTAATGTCAATAGCTTGACAGTGAGCTCTCATGGAACCTCACAGATAATCAGAGCAAGGTTGGAACCTCCCAACACCAAACTTAGAGTTTGAATGTGGGGGTTCAACACCAAACTTAGAGTTTGGTTGTGGCCTCCCAACACCAAACTTAGAGTTTGCTTGTGGGGGCTTTGGTTGACTCTGCAATGAAAGAAGCTTTTCATGCTTCCTCTCAATGGTTATAGGAGGAGAACCTTGAGTCTTAAACACAAGGTAGTCCCCATTCAGTTGAAGGACCAACTCTCCTCTGTTCACATCAATCACAGCTCTTGTTGTGGCTAGGAAGGGTCTTCCAAGGATGATGGATTCATCCTCATCCTTCCCAGTGTCTAGGATTATGAAATCAGCAGGGATGTAAAGGCCTTCAACCTTTACTAACACGTCCTCTACTTGTCCATAAGCCTATTTTCTTGATTTGTCTGCCATCTCTAATGAGATTCGTGCAGCTTGCACCTCAAAGATCCCAAGTTTCACCATTACAGAGAGTGGCATTAAGTTTATTCCTGACCCCAGGTCACACAGAGCCTTCTCAAAGGTCATGGTGCCTATGGTACAGGAGAATTTGCCAGGATCTTGTTTCTTTTGAGGTAATTTCTGCCTATCCAATGCATTTAGTTCATTGGTGAGCAAGGGAGGTTCATCCTCCCAAGTCTCATTACCAAATAGTCTGGCATTCAGCTTCATGATTGCACCAAGGTACTTAGCAACTTGCTCTTCAGTAATGTCTTCATTCTCTTCAGAAGAAGAATACTCATCAGAGCTCATGAAGGGCAGAAGGAGGTTCAATGGAATCTCTATGGTCTCTAGATGAGCCTCAGATTCCTTTGGTTCCTCAAAGGGAAACTCCCTATTGGTCACTGAACGTCCCAGGAGGTCTTCCTCACTAGGATTCACGTCCTCTCCCTCCCTTGTAGGTTCGGCCATGATGGTTAAATCAATGGCCTTGCACTCTCTCTTTGGATTCTCCTCTGTATTGCTTGGGAGAGTACTAGGAGGGGTTTCAGTGACTCTTTTACTCAGCTGGCCCACTTGTGCCTCCAAATTTCTAATAGAGGACCTTGTTTCATTCATGAAACTTAAAGTGGCCTTAGATAAATCAGAGACTATATTTGCTAAGCTAGATGGATTCTGCTCAGAATTCTCTGTCTGTTACTGAGTGGATGATGAAAAAGGCTTGTTATTGCTAAACCTGTTTCTTCTACCATTATTAAAGCCTTGTTGAGGCTTTTGTTGATCCTTCCATGAGAAATTTAGATGATTTCTCCATGAGGGATTATAGGTGTCTCCATAGGGTTCACCCATATAATTCACCTCTACTATTGTAGGGTTATCAGGATCATAAGCTTCTTCTTTAGAAGATGCCTCTATAGTACTGTTGGATGATTCCTTCAATCCATTCAGACTCTGAGAGATCATATTGACTTGCTGAGTCAATATTTTGTTCTGAGCCAATATGGCATTCAGAGTATCAATTTCAAGAACTCCCTTCCTCTGAGGCGTCCCATTATTCACAAGATTCCTTTCAGAAGTGTACATGAACTGGTTATTTGCAACCATGTCAATGAGTTCCTGAGCTTCTGCAGGTGTTTTCTTTAGGTGAATAGATCCACCTGCAGAATGGTCCAATGACATCTTTGATAATTCAGACAGACCATCATAGAATATATCCAGGATGGTCCATTCTGAAAGCATGTCAGAAGGACACTTTTTGGTCAGTTCCTTGTATCTTTCCCAAGTTTCATAGAGGGATTCACCTTCTTTCTGTTTGAAGGTTTGAACATCCACTCTAAGCTTGCTAAGCTTTTGAGGAGGAAAGAACTTGGCTAAGAAAGCCGTGACTAGCTTATCCCAAGAGTTCAGGCTATCCTTAGGTTAAGAGTCCAACCATATTTTAGCTCTGTCTCTTACAGCAAACGGGAAAAGCATAAGCCTGTAGACCTCGGGATCAACCCCATTGGTCTTAGCAGTATCACAGATCTGTAAGAATTTAGTTAAGAACTAAAAAGGATCTTCTGATGGAAGTCTATGAAACTTGCAGTTCTGTTGCATCAGAGAAATTAATTGAGGCTTTAGCTCAAAATTGTTTGCTCTAATGGCAGGGATTGAGATGCTTCTTCCATGTAATTTGGAATTTGGTGCAGTAAAGTCACCAAGCATCTTCCTTGCATTGTTATTATTTTCGGCCATGTCTCCTTCTTTTTCTAAAATTTCTGTCAGATTTTCTCTAGAGAGTTGTGCTTTGGCTTCCCTTAGCTTCCTCTTCAGAGTCCTTTCAGGTTCAGGATCAGCCTCAACAAGAATGTTCTTATCCTTGTTCCTGTTCATATGGAAAAGAAGAAAACAGAAAAGAAAATATGGAATCCTCTATGTCACAGTATAGAGATTCCTTTATGTGAGTAGAAGAAGAAAAGAAATTCGAATACAGAAAGAGGGAGGGTGTTCGAATTTTTAAGAAAGAGAAGTGTTACTAGATAAATAAATAATTAGAAAGAGATGAGGGGGAGAGAATTTCGAAAATTAGAAGAAAAAAAAGAAAAATATTTTTGTTTTAAATTTAAAATTAGTTAGAATTCAAAAATTTTAAAAAATAAATAATGAAATTAAATTAAATCAAATTAAAATTTAAAACAATTAGTTAATTAAAAAGGAATTTTGAAAAAGAGGAAGGTGATTTTCGAAAATTAGAGAGAGAAAATTAGTTAGGTAGCTTTGAAAAAGATAAGAATCAAACAAAAAGGTAAGATTAATTTGAAAAAGATTTGAAAATCAATTTTGAAAAGATAAGAAGTTAGAAAAGATTTTGAAATCAAATTTTGAAAAAGATATGATTGAAAGATATGATTGAAATTTATTTTGAAAAAGATTTGAAAAGGAAATAAAAAAGATTTAATTTTTGAAATTAAAGTTGATTACTTGACTAATAAGAAACTAAAGGATATGATTTTAAAATTTAAAGATTGAACCTTTCTTAATAGGCAAGTAACAACTTGAAAATTTTTTAATCAAAATATTAAATGTTAGTAAAAAAATTCGAAATATGGAACAAAATAAAAAAAGATTTTGAAAATCAAATTTTAAAATTTTCGAAAATAATAAGAAAATGAAAAAGATTTGATTTTTGAAGAAGATTTTGAAAAAATAGGATTTTTAAATTGAAAATTTGACTTGACTCATAAGAAACAACTAAATTTTGAAAAATTTTTGAAAAAGTCAACTCAAATATTCAAAATTTATGAGTGAAATAAGGGAAAGATATTTTTTTATTTTTTGAATTTTTTGATGAGAGAGAAAAATATCAAAAAGACTCAATGCACGAAAATTTTGGATCAAAACAAATGATGCATGCAAGAACACTATGAATGTCAAGATGAACACCAAGAACACTTTGAAGATCAAGATGAACATCAAGACTTATTTTTAAAAATTGTTAAGAAAAGAAAAACATGCAAGACACCAAACTTAGAAATTTTCAAACTTTAGACACTAACAAATTGAAAATGCATATGAAAAACAAGAAAAGACACAAAACAAGAAAAATTAAAGATCAAACATAGAAAATCATCAAGAACAACTTGAAGATCATGAAGAACACATGCATAAATTTTCGAAAATTTTAAGAAAAATTAAAAAGATGTAATTGACACCAAACTTACAAATTGACACTAGACTCAAACAAGAAACATAAAATTTTTGGTTTTTATGATTTTATAAGAATTTTTTTTTGGTTTTTTCAAAAATTATTTTGGGAAAAACGAAAAAGAAGAAAAAAAAATTTTTTTGTATTATTTTCGAAAATAAGAAATAAAAAAGCTTAAAAATAAAATAAAATTACCTAATCTGAGCAACAAGATGAACCGTCAGTTGTCCAAACTCGAACAATCCCCGGCAATGGCGCCAAAAACTTGGTGCACGAAATTGCGATCATCAACAATGGCGCCAAAGACTTGGTACTCTCAAACGTGAATCACACTTTGTCACAACTTCGCACAACTAACCAGCAAGTACACTGGGTTGTCCAAGTAATAAACCTTACGTGAGTAGTACGTGAGTAACGGTCAATCCCACGGAGATTGTCGGCCTGAAGCAAGCTATGGTCACCTTGTAAATCTCAGTCAGGCGGATTCAAATGGTTATGGTGAATTGATAATAATTAAAGGATAAATAAAACGTAAAATAAAGATAGAGATACTTATGTAATTCATTGGTGAGAATTTCAGATAAGTGTATAGAGATGCTTTTATTCCTCCTGAACCTCTGCTTTCCTGCTGTCTTCATCCAATCATTCCTACTCCTTTCCATGGCAAGCTGTATGTTGGGCATCACCGTTGTCAATGGCTACATCCCGTCCTCTCTGTGAAAATGGTCCAATGCGCTGTCACTGCATGGCTAATCATCTGTCGGTTCTCGATCATATTGGAATAGGATTTACTATCCTTTTGCGTCTGTCACTACGCCCAGCACTCGCGAGTTTGAAGCTCGTCACAGCCATCCCTTCCCAGATCCTACTCGGAATACCACAGACAAGGTTTAGACTTTTCGGATCTCAGGAATGGCCATCCATGGGTTCTAACTTATACCACGAAGACTCTAATATCTCGGACTCGGTCCCCTATATTAGATATCTAAGAGATATTCATTCTGTCTCGTCTTCATGTAGAATAGGAATAAGCTTGAATTGAATAGAAAAACAATAGTACTTTGCATTAATTCATGAGGAACAGTAGAGCTCCACATCTTAATCTATGGTGTGTAGAAACTCTACCGTTGAAAATACATAAGAACAAGGTCCAGGCAAGGCCGAATAGCCAGCCCCCTGAACATGATCAAAGGATCCAAAGATAATCCCCCGATGATCCAAAAGATATAAAATACAATAGTAAAAAGTCCTATTTATACTAAACTAGTTACTAGGGTTTACAGAAATGAGTAAATGATGCAGAAATCCACTTCCGGGGCCCACTTGGTGTGTGCTTGGGCTGAGCATTGAGCTTTACACGTGTAGAGGCTTCTCTTTGAGTTGAACCCAGTTTGTAACCTGTTTCTGGCGTTTAACTCCACCTTGCAACCTGTTTCTGGCGTTTAACTCCAGAATGCAACATGGAATAGGCATTGAACGCCAGTTTGCGTCGTCTAAACTCGGGCAAAGTGTGGACTATTATATATTGCTGGAAAGCCCTAGATGTCTACTTTCCAACGCAATTGAGAGTGCGCCATGTGGAGTTCTGTAGCTCCAGAAAATCCACTTTGAGTGCAAGGAGGTCAAAATCCAACAGCATCTGCAGTCCTTCTTCAACCTCTGAATCTGATTTTTGCTCAAGTCGCTCAATTTCAGCCAGAAATTACCTGAAATCACAGAAAAACACACAAACTCATAGTAAAGTCCATAAATGTGATTTTTATTTAAAAACTAAAAAAAATATACTGAAAACTAACTAAATCATACTGAAAACTATGTAAAAATAATGCCAAAAAGTGTATAAATTATCCGCTCATCAATACCTTCGCGGTAGAAGCTGGCGAATTCCTGGGCTTTATGCTCACCCAAAGAGGAATCGAAGCAAACCCAGATAAGTGCCAGGCTATACTTCACATGAAAAGTCCGACCTTTGTCAAAGAGGTCCAGCAACTTAGCGAAAGACTAGCAGCTCTGTCTAGATTCCTAGCTGGATCAGCCTTAAGATCTCTCCCCTTCTATGCAACATTAAGGAAAGGAAAAAGGTTCGAGTGGACCCCAGAATGCAAACAAGCCTTCCAAGATTTCAAGAAATTTCTGGGACAACCACCCGTCCTCACTCAACCTCGGGAAGGCAAAGAGCTCATACAACACCTCGCTGTGGGAAGTCGGGCAATAGCATCAGCACTAATCAAGGAAGACGAAAGTGGGCAACAACCCATCTATTTCATCAGTAAGGCTTTACAAGGGGCTGAATTGATCTATCAAAAGATAGAAAAGTTCGCCTATGCCCTCAAACTCACTTCCCAACGACTCCGACCATACTTTCAAGCTCACACCATCAGAGTACGGACCAACCAACCCATAAAGGGAATCTTACAGAAAACAGACTTAGCTGGAAGAATCCTACAATGGGCAGTTGAGTTATCCGAATTCGACCTCAAATATGAAGCCCGGACAGCTATCAAATCTCAGTACCTAGCCGACTTCATCGTAGAATACACTGACACCCCAGGCATCCCCACAGAGTAGAGCCTTTATGTGGATGGCTCCTCAAACAAATCCGGGAGTGGTGCAGGCATCATTTTAGAGAGCGATCAGGGAACCCAAATCGAGCTATCCTTGAAGTTCGAGTTTTCGGCATCAAATAATCAAGCTGAATATGAAGCGCTACTGGCTGGCTTGAGGCTGGTGATAAACCACTATTTTATGGTTTATCTTATACTCAATTGAGTGGTTTATATCAATTCTTTACTCACTTATTCATATGATTTGCATGGTTTTACATTTTCCTTCTTAATCTTGTGCTATGATTGAAAACTTGCTTCTTTGCGCTTTAAATTTGCTATATTTAATCCTCTCTTATTACCATTCAATGTCTTGATATGTGTGTTAAGTGATTTCAGGGATTATAGGGTAGGAATGGCTTGGAGGATGGAAAGGAAGCATGCAAAAATGGAAGGAATACAAGAAATTGAAGAAATTGCTAAGCTGTCTAGCCTGACCTCTTCGTACTCAAACGTTCATAACTTGAGCCGTAGAGGTCCAAATGATGTGGTTCTAGTTGCGTTGGAAAGCTAACGTCCAGAGCTTCGAAATAATATATAATTTAATATAGTGGCCGTACATATAGACGACGTGAACGCGTACTCCACGCGGACGTGTCGCAGTGACGAAAAACTAGCGTGGCAAAATTCGCAAACAGCAATTTCTAGGCTATTTTTGACCCAGTTCTCGGCCCAGAAAACACAGATTAGAGGCTATAAAGTGGGGGAATGCATCCATTCATCAGAAAACAACTCATACAACATTCATATTCACAATTTTAGACCTTCTGACCCAGTTAGACCTTCTTCTGGAGTTGCTTCCTCTCCGACTGCTGGTCCTCCTCCTAAAAAACAAAAAACTGTTGAACCTTATGATTTGGATGCCCCTGACTTTGATGCCGTGGGGTTTGTTGATAATCAAATTGCCCCTTATGGCCGACTTCCCATGGACGATGTATCCATTCTTCATCATTTGAATTTTATTACCAATAACAGTATTCGGATGGCTCATATGGGTGCAGTTCTGTTTCAAACTGTCCAGGGTTCCCCAGTTCATGCCACTAAGGAGTTTTTGGAGGATGCAAAGTCAAAGTTTGATATATTAAAGGGTTAAAGGATGAACCTGATGCCAAGGTGATTAAGCTGGAGTTGGATTTGGAGAAGGAAAAGTCTTGGGCTGTCAAGGCTGAGGCAACTGCGAATTTGTCGGAGGAGATGGCAAAAAAGCATAAGGAGAGTTATACCCGCACTTATGCCAAAGTGTTGGAGTTGAGGAGGAGGCTTGAAACTGCCCACGTGGATTATGACGATCTTCAGGGCCATTTGGTGGACACTGTTACAAGTGCTTATGAAAACTTGAAGGCCAGGTCCGAATTCTTGCTCCTGAACTCGACCTGACTCTTTTTAGTTTAGATAATATGGTGGAGGATGGGAAAATAGTGCCATCCCAAGATGATGAAGATGATGGGCCTCCTCCTGTACCCCCGGCCAAAGCCTCTGCAGCCACGACTTCTTCATATCCCTCTACCGAGGTCGACCGTTCCCAACCTGATCCGGATTGTGAGATACTCAATCATGAGGATGAGACCGTGGACGCTGTCCCTGTGAATATCATTCCTCCTCCATCTGCTGCTGACGCTGTTACTGGGGAAACTTTGCACCCTTTATGATTTATGTGTTTTTATCTCCTCAGCCCGACTCGTGGGCTTTTGAACTCTATTTCTATAATTTTGGATATAACTTGGTTCCTTTGACTGTTAGTTGCTTCTATGCAACTTAGTAGATAAACAAAGTCCTTTTGAACTCTTGAGGTCCTCTTCCAGGTTGCCTCCTGAGTCTTTTTAATGATTGTTGTGTTTCTTTTGATATGCTGATTGTTCTTTTATAGCCTTTACAAATTTTGTTGATCTTTATAGAGTGTTGGTACTTGTTCATACCCTGGGTCGAGCTATCCGACCCGGGATGATTGGCGACAAAGCGACCGACCTCTTCAGGTCAGACTATCCGACCTCTTCCTAAAAGAGCTCGGTCAAATCGACAGGAAAGCCCAAAAAAGGGCCCAACTCAAGAAATACGACCCAGATCCAAAGGCAGCCCAAGCCTATAGAGATAACGGCGGTTCCATTGAAGATAAGCTGACCTCGCCAAAAGATAAGATAAGATAAGATAACTAACTTATCTATCTAAGAAGGTCATCCAACACTATTATAAATACACTGGAGCATCCAGGTATAACTCATACTCTGATTCTAATAAAAACCTGCTTAATACCCTTGCTAACTTAAGCATCGGAGTCCCTTGTAGGTATCCCCACCCTTCGGTGACAGAGGATCAGCAGCGCTATCAGTCCAACAAGTCAGACACACCAGCTCCAGCCGCCACCCGCCAGCCGGACACGTCAACTCCGACCAGTACAGAAGATCTCATCCGAGATCGACCTATAGTTTTAGGTAACCCTCAAAACATTGGTGCCGTTGCCGGGGATCCTGGAAGTCATCCCATCACCATGGCGGACGACCATGACAATGACCATGATTCAGATCTAGAGGATATAACGCCGCACAAAAACACGGACGCTACACCAAAAGACACTCTGGACCCTAACAGGGACAAAAACTCATCAAATCCGATAGAGGCGCTTCAAGATCGTTTAAAGCAAATTGATAAAGAAGCCCAACATCAGCGAGAAGCAGGAAATGATCTACAAAGAGAGATAAGGCGACGCCGGGAATTGGAGGATAAACTTCTAAAAATCGAAGCCGATCTCAAAGCCAAAACTACTCGATCCACCCCTGAGGACAGCTCTCGTAAGGATCAAGATCCATTCACTAGGGAGATCATGAAGACCAAAATCCCAAAAGACTTCAAACTTCCGGATATGACTTTGTACGATGGCACCACAGACACCAACCATCACCTCAGCAAGTTCAGAAGTAGAATGTACCTCACCGACGCCTCAGATGCAGTTCGTTGCAAAGCTTTTCCAACAACCCTCACCAAAACTGCCATCAGATGGTTCGACAACCTACCTCCGAAATCTATCTCAAGCTTTGACGACTTAGCCAAAAAGTTCCTGGCCAGATTTTCAATCCAAAAAGATAAGGCTAAGCACGCCCCCAGTCTCTTAAGAATCAAGCAAGGAGATCGGGAAAGCCTTCACAACTACATGGAAAGATTCAACAAAACATGCCTAGACATACAAAGCCTACCAACAGAGGCCGCTATCATGGGCCTCATCAACAGCCTACGGGAGGGACCTTTTAGCCAATTTATATCAAAGAAATACCCCACATCTCTGGATGAGGTGCAAGAGCGGACGGAGAAGTACATCAACATGGAAGAAAATTCCCGACCTGGAGAAGCCTCGAGATCTGGTTTCACCTACTGAGATAAAGATAAAGAATCCAAGAGGAAGGAAGATCGAACGGGGGAAAAATCAAAAAGTATCATAATTACACCCCACTTCGGGTGTCCCTTGTGGATATTTACAAAGAACTCTGTAACACAGAAAAGATACCCCCAGCTCGACCACTCAAAGGCAAAAGAGGATGAGGAAATCGGAACAAATACTGTGAATATCATCGAGTCCGAGGACATTCCACCAACGAATGCTTCGACTTAAAAAATGTCATAGAAAAATTAGTGAGAGAAGGAAAGCTAGATCGGTTTCTGGCCACCCAAGATGATGAGCAAAGAAAGAGAAGAAGGGATGAAGATGTCAGACGAGCTGAGCGATCACCTCGTACACCCGAAAGACACATCCACATGATACACGGCGGATTTGCAGGAGGAGGAATCTCCAAATCATCTCGCAAAAGATATCTCAAAGAAGTATATCATGTCGAGGGAAAGGAAAGAGAACCCGAAATCCCTGCAATTACGTTCACCAAAGAAGATGCATCCGGTATCATCTCGGGACACGACGATCCCATCGTCATCACCATCATACTAGCAAACGCAAATCTCCACTGCACGCTGATAGACCAAGGGAGCTCCACCGACATCTTATTTAAAACGGCCTTCGACATGATTGGTTTTGAAGAAAAGGAGCTTAGAGCATACCCAAACAGCCTGTTCGGATTGGGAGACACCCCAGTGCAACCATTTGGTTACATCTCGCTACACACAACGTTCGGAAGAGGAAACTAATCCCGAAGACTCAAAATAGACTACATAGTGGTCGACGTGAGTTCAGCTTACAACGCCTTAATAGGTCGGACAACATTGAATCAACTCGGCGCAATAGTCTCAACTCCACATCTGTGCATGAAATTTCCAACTGCAGAAGGGATAGCTACAATAAAAGCAGATTAAAAGATGGCGCGCCGCTGCTATAATGAAAGTCTAAACCTCAGAGGCAGAGGAGAAGAATTTCATACCATTGAGCATGGAGGAGTTCAGAGACGAGAGGAACTCCGTCCACAACCCGAAGGTGAAGTAGAGAAAGTTCAGATCGGAGACACCTCAGACAAAACAACTAATATTGGCACAATCCTAAAAGGAGACGCAAAGGAATCACAAGTAGAGTTCTTACGAGATAATGTCGACCTCTTCACATGGAAAGCGGCGAACATGCCAGGCATAGACCCCAAACTAATGTGCCACAAGTTGGCGGTCTATCCAGGATCTCGGCCGGTACAGCAGAGATGAAGAAAACTTGGGCCAGAACGATCCGAAGCTGTGGAAGAACAGGTACAGGCACTACTAGAGGCAGGATTCACAAGAGAAGTCAAGTACCCACTACGGCTAGCTAACATCGTCTTGGTAAAAAAATCAAATGGGAAGTGGTAAATGTGCACCGACTACACCGATCTCAACAAAGCTTGCCCAAAAGATCCTTATCCACTCCCAAGTATCGATGCTCTGGTGGATGCCTCATTCGGATATAAATACCTCTCATTTATGGATGCATATTCCGAATACAATCAAATCCCCATGTATCCACCAGATCAAGAAAAGACCCTGTTTTTAACACCAAAAGCAAATTACTGCTACATTGTGATGCCTTTTGGTCTCAAGAATGTGGGAGCTACTTATCAAAGGCTAATGAATAAAGTCTTTTCAGATCATATCGAAAAAATCATGGAAGTCTACGTGGATGACATGTTAATAAAGACACAAAGTGAAGAGACATTATTGTCCGACTTGGCCCAGGTGTTCGACACTATAAGGAAGCATGGCATGCGACTCAATCCTGTAAAATGAACTTTTGCAGTAGAAGCAGGCAAATTCTTAGGTTTTATGCTCACACAAAGAGGAATTGAGGCGAATCTGGATAAATGCTAGGCCATACTCAACATGAAGAGCCCAACTTGTGTCAAAGAGGTGCAACAACTCAACGGGAGATTGGCAGCCTTATCCAGATTCTTAGTAGGATCAGCGATAAGATCTCTCCCCTTCTATGCTACTTTAAGGAAAGGAAAGAAGCTCGAATGGACAATGGGGGTGCGAGCAAGCCTTCCAGGATTTCAAAAGTTTCCTGGGATGACCACCTATCCTAACTCGACCATGAGAGGAAGAGCCACTCGTATTATACCTCGCGGTAGGAAGTCGAGCAGTAGCCTCAGCACTGGTTTGAGAGGACGCCAAAGGGCAACAACCTGTATAATTCATTAGTAAAGCACTACAGGGATCTGAGATGAACTACCAAAAAATAGAAAAGTTTGCCTATGCTCTTATACTAACATCTCGACGACTCCGCCCATACTTCCAAGCTTACACCATTAAGGTTCGAACCAACAGCCCATAAAGGGGATATTGTAGAAGACAGATCTAGCAGGAAGAATCCTACAATGGGCAATCGAGTTGTCCGAGTTTGACCTTCAATACGAGGCTCGGACAGCCATTAAATCACAATATTTAGCCGACTTCATTGCAGAGTTTACAGACACCCCGGAGACCCCCATAGAGTGGAATATATACGTGGACGGCTCCTCAAATAAAACTGGAAGTGGCGCAGGTGTGATAATCGAAAGCAACCAAGGAACCCAAATTGAGCTCTCCCTCAAATTCGGGTTCCCTGCCTCAAACAACCAGGCAGAATATGAAGCACTACTAGCTGGTTTGAAGCTGGCTAGGGAAGTTGGAGCTCAAAAACTCAACATCTTTAGCGATTCACAAGTAGTCACCTCACAAATAACAGGGAGCTACCAAGCCAAAGACCCCACCATGAGAAAGTATTTGGATAAGACCAGGGAACAACTCGGGCAACTCGGGGAATATAAGATCCACTACATACCCCGCGAATAAAATGACCGAGCTGACGCACTCTCAAAGCTAGCCAGCACCAAACCAGGGGGCAACAATAGAAGCCTCATCCAGGAAATGCTGCAGAACCCGTCCGTCTCGAAAGAGGAAAAAGTCCTAGCCATAACAGGTCAAGATCAAGGATGGATGACCCCCATAATTAATTACCTCGAAACAGAAACACTCCCCACAGATGAAAAGGAGGCAAAGAGGTTAAAGTGGGAGGCACAATACTACACTATCATAAACAACACCCTATACAAAAGAGGGATTTCAATACCATTGTTAAAATATGTGCCGACCTCCAACACAAGGGAAGTTTTAGAGGAAGTACACAGCGGCATTTGTGGCAACCATCTCGGAGCACAAGCTCTCACCAAAAAGGTACTCCGGGCGGGATTTTACTGGCCAACTCTACAAAAAGAAGCTACAGAACATGTAAAGACATGTCCACCATGCCAGAAACATGCCAACTTTCACATCGCCCCGCCAGAAGAGCTCATCAGCGTAACTTCGCCTTGGCCATTTGCAAAATGGGGACTCGATCTTCTCGGACCCTTTCCCCAGGGATCGGGAAAAGTTAAATTCCTCATAGTCGGGGTAGACTATTTCACAAAGTGGATCGAGGCAGAGCCCCTAGCCAACGCCACTACTCAAAGGAGCCGGAAATTCCTATATAGGAACATTGTCACAAGGTTTGAGGTTCCATACTCCATCACTACAGACAATGGCACCCAATTCACAGATACAGGCTTCAGAAAGTTAGTAGCCGACTTGAACATAAAACACCAGTTCACCTCCGTCAAACATCCCCAAGCCAATGGACAAGCCGAAGCGGCCAACAAAGTCATATTGGCTGGGCTGAAACGGAGACTGCAAGATGCAAAGGGAGCTTGGGCCGAAGAACTTCCACAAGTCCTATGGGCATATCGAACAACACCATATTCCACCACAAACGAATCACCATTTCGATTAGCGTACGGAGTGGAGACAATGATCCCAGTGGAGGTCGAGGAAGGGTCGCCTAGAGCAGTCCACTACAATGAAGAAGCCAACTCTCAACTTCAAAGAGAAGAGCTCGACCTACTTCCGGAAATCCAAGAAAGAGCTCGGATTAGGGAAGAAGCGCTAAAGCGCCGAATGGCTTCGAGATATAATCAAAAAGTAGTGCCAAGGGGTTTCGCTGAAAATGATCTCATCCTAATCCAAAATGATATCGGAACAACTCGACCTTGAGAAGGAAAGCTGGCGGCAAACTGGAAAGGATCCTACCGAGTCATAGAAGTACTTGGGAAGGGCTACTACAGATTATCCAAACTCGACGGGCGAGAGTTCCCCAGATCGTGGCACACCTGCAACTTAAGAAGGTACTATAGTTAGAAATACAGGATACCAGCATGAGATGCACACTTTTTCCTGAGAAGGTTTTTTAATGAGGCACCATGTTGAGACCCAGAAATTATCCAATTCAAAAGAATAAAAAATCTATATGTACATATTTTCATTGTCTTTTAAATAAAATATATTAGACGATTCTACAAGTTTTCAAGAGGCATTAATCTGAAATATTCATCGTCCGATTATAAAGCAACAGATTGGCAAAAAGTGAAAAACAAATTCACTGCCCAATCACGATAAAGACCAAGAGAGATGAAAACCAAATTCATCTAAAGGTAGACTAAACGAGGATTTAATCCACTTTCTACAAATCGGCAAAGATGAAAACAGAATAATGCAAGAAGTTATCAAAAGTGATACAGAGAAAGGACCTGATGAGGTCTTAATGGATTGCTAAATAATAACTTAAAGACTGGCCGACATTAAAAAAAAGTCGGACCGAGTCAACCCAAGTTATCAGCAAATCCCTGGAAAGAGGTCTGGCCAACCCTATAAAAAAAGAATTGCTATAACTTAGAAGAGACCGACATGACAAAGTCGATCTCCTACAAAAAACAAGTTATGAAGGTAATCCCTGAAAGAGACCTGACAAAGGTCCAAGAAAGAGGATTACAAAATAACTTAGAAGAGATCGACATGACGAAGTCGGTCTCCTACAAAAAACAAGTTATAAAAGTAATCCTTGAAAGAGACTTGACCAAGGTCCAAGAAAGAGGATTACAAAATAACTTAGAAGAGATCGACACGACAAAGTCGGTCTCCTACAAAAAACAAGTTATAAAAGTAATCCCTGAAAGAGACCTGATAAAGGTCCAAGAAAGAAGATTACAAAATAACTTAGAAGAGATCGACATGACGAAGTTGGTCTCCTACAAAAAACAAGTTATAAAAGTAATCCCTGAAAGAGACCTGACAAAGGTCCAAGAAAGAGGATTACAAAAATAACTTGGAAAGGGACGACGTAAAGAAGTCGGCCTCCCAACAAACAAGTTATAAAAGTAGTCCCTGAAAGATACCTGACAAAGGTCCAAAAAAGAGGACTACAAAAATAACTGGAAAGAGGACCATCGTAAAGAAATCGGTTATGGATTGCAAGAAATAAATACAAGTAAGAGCGAGAAAACCGAAATACAAGTTGGATCCACACATCCACGACCTCAAAGGATCCAAGCTTCAAGCAATAAGTACAAAGCAATCCAAAGAGGCTGAGCAAGCAAGGCTCCAGTATTCTCAAAACCCAGAAAGGTGCCAAGACAAGTGCAAACAAGCATGATATAAAATATAATATTATAACAAGCTTCACGGTCAGGCCCAAAAGCTTGAAAACTACTTGTTTTTTCAAAATAAAAAGTTGCCATACAAGCAACCAGAAAGAGTATCAACGGTCAGTAAAATATTCAAACTACAAAATAAAGAGTTTAAAAGTCCACAAGCCAGGCTATCTACACAAACATCCAAGAAAAATTAGCTAAGATCGGGAGCCTTCTCGGCAGCATCAGTACAGGGAGAAGGAGGGCGAGTCTGAATAGGCACAACATCCACGGTACCATCATCCCGATTCAAGATCTGACAGTCCGGATCAGAAACAGAATGAACGACCTCAACTAGAGGAACTGTAGAAGTTGACACGGTACCATCATTCCCTCCCGATAGGATGTGACGTATCTGTCTTTATGCCTCAATGCCGTGTCCTCGGCCAACCGCACAGAAGCCGCCAGAGCAAGGGAACTCACCTTCTCATTCTTCAGATCCTTCTCCAGTTTGGCTACCTTCACCTCAAGCTCCTCCTTCAAGCCCTTCATCCGATCGAACTCCTGTTTTGCCTCCTCCATAAAAGCTTTGGTGGCATGAAGAGGAAGATTTTGAGCAGTTCGGTACAGGGCAGCTCCCATATGTGCCATTTTTAAACTACTCCGAGTTATGAAATCCAAATGACGAAGGAGTGATACATCATCCATAGGGAGGACACTGTAGGGACCGATCTGCTGATCTACGAACTCGACCGCGTCAAAATCAAGGGCATCAAGGTTGAAAGGCTCAATTGTTTTTTGTTTCTTGTTGGGAGGAGCACCAGAAGTAGCAGCGGAAGACTGTGGAGGGTCGGCCAGGCAAACCCGAGGAGTGGGAATCACCTTCCTCGGCCCAAGAGAACTCGGCACGGGCAGCTTAACCTGAACTTGAGAAGATCCCTCTCCCGTCGCCTTGGCCGAGATATTTTGAGAAGCAGCAGCCTTCCTTGCCTTTTTGAAGGCCTTTATGGAATCATTGTTTTTTGACATCTCTGAAAAAATAGAATCAACCACAGTAATGGGTTACAATCACAAAAGAGGAAGCAAAACTAAGAAACAAGTACAGAAACAAGTCAGACATTACCCAAAACAGTTCGAACCAGGGACGAGTCATTCAAAAACCTTTTTGTATCAAGATGGAGTGGTTCCCCCCATAAATCTTCAAGAACAATAACAAAAGGCCGCTCAACCTCGTCAAGCATCTCCCACGCATAACGAGACACTCTCACATCCTTCTGCCACTCTAGAGGGAAAGTAGGCTCGTCATTCTCATCAAGAAAAAAGGGGCGGACCCCCTCAACAGCACGGACTCTAAAGAAATAATTCTTAAAGTCCTTAAAAGACTCATCGTACATGGAAAAAACTTTATGACCCTGGGCAGACCTAAAAGAAACCCAGGAAGCTTTCTTTTTGGAAGAGGCACCAGGCTTGGCAGAAACAAAAAGATAAAGGAAAAGAGTTTGAGAAGGTGTTACGCCTAACTCTTGGCAAAGTTGCTGAAAGATCTTGATAAAACCCCAGGAATTCGGATGAAGCTGGGATGGGGCAATGTTACATGACCACAACAAGTCGGTCTCGAAAGCAGTAAATGGAAAAGTAATGTCCAACTGGCTGAAGAAATATTCATAGGCATAGAAGAAAGGACGCTCCCCCCCGACCGAAGTAGGAAAACAAACCCTCTCGTCAGAGTTGGGCGCTACAAGCTCATAATCCCTCTCCCGGGCACTGCTACCACAAATCCTATGACATTTCCTCAGCTCTACACAAAAATCAGCGTCCACCACAGAGACACACATTAAGACAAGGGAGTCCAGCCAATCAGACATCCCCTTGAGAACTTTAGAAGACATCTCTACAATGTTATTGCGAGAAGACATGAGGCCAACTAATCCTACAATAAGAAAAGAAGATTGGATTACTAAAAACATCTCGGACGAGGGGCAAAACAACTTGACTAATATGATACAGAAGAACAAACAGAAAGGAAAACCCTAAGACTCAAACCAAAGCCCTGGGACATCCTTTGGAGGCAGTAACAAAGCAAGGTTTCAGGAAAAATCTACAGCTTACGTCCCGACATCTCTCAAACAAGAAAAGAAGATTTCAAATAACAAACATTTCGAAAAAGAAAGTCAAAACACAAAAAAGTCATCAAAGCCACTATCTTTTTACAGTCTATCAGCAAAAAGCATCGCCAACATCAAACATGCCAAGCGCTAATCGTCAAAGGAACAACCCCCTTTTTTCAGAATCAAACAAAACCATCATCAAAAGCACAAACAGAAACGGTGATAACATGAAAAAGCCCTAAAAGCATCAAACAACAGGAAAGGCAAAAAGGTTCATGCAAAAAGGCGAAGAAACTCCGAGAATACACATTACAATAGCAATCAAGCACAGCAAAAGCAGAAAGATCCAAACTTTCTCCAAGCAAAATCAAAACTTTCTCAAAATCAGACATGAAAAAGTGACACAGAAAAGAGAAAGGAAGAAAAATCAAAAACCTGGAAAAATAGGAGAAAACCTCAAAAGACAGCTGAAGAGCAGAAGCGGCAGGCAAAAGAGCCACCCCTCGAATGGAAAAACTCGCCAAAAGTAGGAAACGGAAGGTGAAATCCAGAATCACCCCTCTTCCACAGAAAGCAGTAGCAAGCAGGCGTCGCAAGGAGAAACTATGAACTCTAGGCGAAAAATAGAAAGAAAGAAAAGTAAGAGAAGGACCGAAGTAAAGGTTCCACATTCAAAAAGGTTCTACAAAGAAAGGAATCGACTAAATTCTTGAGTTCGGCTTCACTAAGAAAAGGACCGAAGTAAAGGACTCGACCTCAAAAAAGAAGACCGAGCTCAAGCAGGGGCACTGTTCATACCCTGGGTCGAGCTATCCAACCCGGGATGATTGGCGACAAAGCGACCGACCTCTTCAGGTCAGACTATCCGACCACTTCCTAAAAGAGCTCGGTCAAATCGACAGGAAAGCCCAAAAAAGGGCCCAACTCAAGGAATACGACCCAGATCCAAAGGCAGCCCAAGCCTATAGAGATAAGGGCAGTTCCATTGAAGATAAGCTGACCTCGCCAAAAGATAAGATTAGATAAGGTAACTAACTTATCTATCTAAGAAGGTCATCCCATACTATTATAAATACACTGGAGCACCCAGGTATAACTCATACTCTGATTCTACTAAAAACCTGCTTAATACCCTTGCTAACTTAAGCATCGGAGTCCCTTGTAGGTACCCCCCACCCTTCGGTGACAGAGGATCAGCTGCGCTATCAGTCCAACAAGTCGGACACACCAGCTCCGGCCGCCATCCGCCAGCCGGACATGTCAACTCCGACCAGTACAGAAGATCTCGTCCGAGATTGACCTATAGTTTCAGGTAACCCTCAGAACAGTACTTTCCTTGTCCGACCTCTTTTTGATTGGATCTTTTTATCTGTCTTCTGGTTGGGCGAGATGACCCTTGGGGCTAACTTGCTTGACAATTTTTTAATGTTCTTGGCAGAACCTTTTTAGTTATTCTTTAAACAATTTCGATAGCCTTGTTGTTGTGTTGTGGCTTTTTGGACAGGGATGCATTTCTTTTTAGCACATGCTTTGGATGGTCGACTTTGTTGGTTTGAGATATCGTTTTCATTGGTCGATTTCTCTTGTTGAACCCTTTTAAGTTATTTTCAGTAATCCATTTTTACTCAGACCATGCCAGGCCTCTTTCTATGGATTTACTTTTTATAACTTTTTGCGTTGATGGGTTTGGTTCGACTTCTTGTTGTCGAATCCTCTTAAGTTATTTTTAGTAATCCATTTTTCCTCGGACCTCGCCATGCCTCTTTCTATGAATTACTTTTTATAACTTTTTGTGTTGATGGGTTGGGTCCGACTTCTTCTTGTCGAATCCTCTTAAGTTATTTTTAGTAATCCATTTTTAGTAAAACCTCGTAAGGCCACTTTTTATGGATTACTTTTTATAACTTTTGCATTGGTCGGTTTGGTCCGACTTCTCTTTTTTCAGTCCTTCTTAAGTTATTTTTAGTAATCCATTTTTAGTAAGACTTCTTCTGGCCACTTTTTATGGATTGCTTTTTTATAACTTTTGTTAATTGCCTTGTCCGACTTCTGTATCGGTATTTCTTAAGTTATTTTTAGTAATTCATTTTTAGTAAGACCTCGTCAGGCCACTTTTTATGGATTACTTTTTATAACTTCCTTCATTAATCTGTTTTTTTTTTTTTTTTTGCTTTCACCTTGCCGACTTCCTTGTAATCGGGCGATGAGTATGATTCTCATCTTGCTGACTTTGTCGTGATCAGGCGATGAATTTGGTTTTCATCTTGCCGACCTTGTTGTATTCGGACGGTGAATTCATGCGCTCAGATTAATACGTCTTGGTAGATAACCTTTTTATGGAATCTGAAAAGCTTTATTCAAGTAGAAAATATAAAATAGACAAGACTATATATATATATATAAGTGCTTACCCTTCTCAATCGGGCAATTTTGTAGATCTTGGCTTGGCGCCTCATTAAAAAATCTTTTTAGAAAAAAGAGTGCACCTAGACCTAAGATTTTTATCACTTTCTAACTATAGTACCTTCTCAGGTTACATGCATGCCATGACCTTGGTAGCTCTCGCCCTTCCAGGTAGGACACTATTCCGAGGGTTACCTGAAACTGTTAGGTCGATCTCGGATGAGATCTGTTGTGGCGGCCGGAGCTGATACGTCCGACTTGTTGGAGGCGGTGGTGGTGCTGATGTAACTAATCCTCTGTCACCGGAGGGTGGTGGTACCTGCAAGAGACTTGATGCTTAAGTTAGCATAGGTTTTAAGCAAGTATTTTTGTAGAATCAGAGTATGAGTTATACCTGGGTGCTCCAGCGTATTTATAATAGTGTAGGCTGACCTTTCCAGATAAGATAAGTTAGTTATCTTATCTTATCTTTCTGAGTGAGGTCATCTTATCTTGAGGGGAGTTGCCCTTATCTTTTCAGGCTTTAGTTGCCTTTAGATTGGGCCACGTCCCTTTATTTGGGCCTGCTTGGGCTCCCTGTAACGATTTGGCCAAACTCTTTGAGAGGAGCTCGGGTGATCCTGATCTGAAGAGGTCGGTCGACTTGTCTTCCATCAGCCCGGGTCGTATAGCTCGACCCAGGGCATAAACAGTGCTCCTGCTTGAGCTTGGTCTTTCTTCTGAGGTTATGTCTTTTACTAGACTTTGACCTCTTTTGGGGAAGTCGAGCTCGAGCATTTCTTGTTTTGTCGATCTCATTTTGTAGAGCTCCTAATGAGTTTTCTTGAATGTAGAGCATTTTGTCTCACTCCTTTCTTTAATTGCAAAGGCGTTTTTGCGTTCCCTTGGAAACGTGCAAGGTTTTAACCACTCATTAACCCTTCACCGTTTTCCTCTTATTTCCCTTTTTCTATCTTCATTTGATTTTCAAAACTCCATTTAATTTCTCTCCTCTTTGCTTACTACAACTTCTCCCTCCTCCTTATCCTCTTGTTTCTGGGCCTTCGTATCTTCTTCTTCTTCATCTGCAAAGGCAATTGTTGGCGTCGTTTCAGTTGTTGCTTCAATCTTTGATCGTTTTATCATCTTCATTGCAGGTTAGTTTTTCATCTTCTCTCTCTTTTTACTTTCCACACCGTTCCTTTCGCGTTTGCTTCACTTTTGATTTTGAAATATCTTGTTTGGGTTTATGTTGGAAAGTTCGAACCTTTCTGCATGTGCACGTGCTATGATGCCATTTAGGGTTTTGTTTTGTTACTTGCTTTTGCCCCTTTTACCTGATTTCTTTATCGTAGAAAAAAGGTTGCATCTTTTTTATGATTTCTGCATGCTCTTGCTATGACGTGTGCTTGAAATTTTTTTGCTTCCTTTAGGATTATCGCTGTTCTCGTTTCTGGTTCATTTCTTTTGCTTGGCCTGTTGGTATAGGATGACTATAGTTTTGCTATTTTGATGATGATGGGTTTCTATTTTAAGAGATATTTTTTAGGTGATGGACTGTTGACTTCTTTCTTTTTCTGGTTCTTACCTTTTTACTGCCTCCAAGGGATGCCCCTGGACTTTGGCGTGAGTCTTGGGGTTTCCTTTTATCGCTGTATCTGACTTCTGACATTCACATGCTATTGTCCGAGTTATCTCCATATTTGTCCGAGATGTTTTCTGTTTTGTCCGAGCTGCTTGATTTAGTAACCTATTTTTCCCTTTTTTCACTGTAGGACTAGTTGACCCATGTCGTCTCACAAAAACATTGTCGAGACATCCTCCAAAGTCACCGAGGGCATGTCTGATTGGCTGGACTCCCTCGTCTTGATGTGCATTTCTGTGGTTAATTTTGAGTATTGCGTCCAGCTTACGAGACATCACAGGGTTTGTAGTATTAGAGATCAGGAGAAAAACTACGAGTTGGTAGCGCCTGACCTTGATGAGAGGGGTTGTTTTCCTTCTCTGACTCAGGGAAAACGTCCCTTCTTTTATGCTTACGATTACTTTTTTAGCCAAATGAACATAACCATTCCCTTTACTTCCTTTCAGATCGATTTGTTGTGGTTCTGTAATGTTGACCCTTCTCAGCTTCACCCGAACTCGTGGGGCTTCATAAAAGTCTTCCAACTGTTGTGCCAAGAACTATGTGTCCGACCTTCTCAAACTCTATTTCTTTACCTTTTTATTTTGACAAAACCTGGGGCAGCTAAGAAGAAGGCTTCCTGGATTTCTTTCCGAGCTGCCCAGGGAAAGAAAGCTTTTTCTATTTATGATGAATCTTTTAGGGATTTTAAGAACTATTTCTTCAAGGTCCGAGCTATTGAAGGAGCTCGGCCCTTCTTTTTGAATGAGAATGATGAACCTGCCTTCCCCCTATCCTGGCAACAGAATGTAGTAGTGTCTAGGTATACTTAGGAAATATTGGATGAGGTTGAGCAGCCATTTGTTCATGTACTAGAAGAGAATTGGGGGGTGCCTCCTCATCTTGATACGAAGAGGTTCTTGGGGAATCCCTCCCTTCTTCGAATTGAATTGGGTAGCTGCCGATTTCTTTGCTAGCTTTATCTTTGTTTATTTTGTTTGTTTTGTCGATCCATCTCTTTCATACTTCCAACTTCGGTTTTGCTGCTTTATTTTTTCAGATATGGTGAAGACCACTGATTCCAAGAAGGCTTTTAAGAGAGCCAGGAAGGCAACTACTACCCAGAATATTTCGGCAAAAGGTCCTGGAGAGGAATCTTCCAATGTTACACTGAGGAGGTAGACCTCGGACACTTCTGGGCCGAGGAAGATCATCCCAACTCTCCAGGTTCGCTTGGCTTCTTCTGATCCTCCCCAGCCGACTAATGAGCGGATAATTTATACGCTTTTTAGCATTGTTTTTAGTATGTTTTTAGTAGAATCTAGTTACTTTTAGGGATGTTTTCATTAGTTTTTATGTTAAATTCACATTTCTGGACTTTACTATGATTTTGTGTGTTTTTCTGTGATTTCAGGTAATTTCTGGCTGAAATTGAGGGACTTGAGCAAAAATCAGATTCAGAGGTTGAGGAAGGACTGTTGATGCTGTTGGATTCTGACCTCCGTGCACTAAAAGTGGATTTTCTGGAGCTACAGAACTCGAAATGGTGCGCTTCCAATTATGTTGGAAAGTAGATATCCAGGGCTTTCCAGCAATGGATAATAGTCCATACTTTGCCCAAGTTTAGACGAACGCCAGTTCTCTGCCCAATTCTGGCGTCCAACGCCAGAAACAAGTTGCAAAGTGGAGTTCAACGCCCAAACTGGCACCAAAACTGGCGTTCAACTCCAGGAATGACCTCTACACGTGTAACACTCAAGCTCAGCCCAAGCACACACCAAGTGGGCCCCGGAAGTGGATTTATGCATCAATCACTTACTTCTGTAAACCCTAGTAGCTAGTTTATTATAAATAGGACCTTTTACTATTGTATTAGACATCTTTGGACGCCTGGTTCTTAGATCATGGGGGCTGGCCATCTCGGCCATGCCTGGACCTTTCACTTATGTATTTTTAACGGTAGAGTTTCTGCACTCCATAGATTAAGGTGTGGAGCTCTGCTGTTCCTCAAAGATTAATGCAAAGTACTACTGTTTTCTATTCAATTCAACTTATTCCACTTCTAAGATATTCATTCGCACTTCAACCTGAATGTGATGAACGTGACAATCATCATCATTCCCTATGAATGCGTGCCTGACAACCACTCCCTTTCTACCTCCAATTGAACGAATATCTCTTAGATTACTAATACAGGGGACCGAGTCCGAGATATTGGGATCTTCGTGGTATAAGCTAGATTGATGGCGGCATTCATGAGAATCCGGAAAGTCTAAACCTTGTCCGTGGTATTCCGAGTAGGATTCTGGGATTGAATGACTATGATGAGCTTCAAACTCGCGAGTGCTGGGCGTAGTGACAGACGCAAAAGGATAGTAAATCCTATTCCAGTATGATTGAGAACCTCCAGATGATTAGCCATGCAGTGACAGCGCATCGGACCATTTTCACAAGGAGGAATAGGATGCAACCAACGACAAAGGTGATGCCTCCAGACGATTAGCCGTGCTGTGACAGAGCATTTGGATCATTTTCCCGAGAGAGATCGAAAGTAGCCATTGACACCGGTGACATCCTTACATAAAGCTAGCCATAGAAAGGAGTAAGATTGATTGGATGAAGACAGCAGGAAAGCGGAGGTTCAGAGGAACGATTGCATCTCCATACGCTTATCGAAAATTCTCACCAATGATTTATATAAGTATTTCTATCCTTATTCTATTAGTTATTTTCGAAAACCCCATTACTATTTTATATCTGCCTGACTGAGATTTACAAGGTGACTATAGCTTGCTTCATACCAACAATCTCCGTGGGATTCAACCCTTACTCACGTAAGGTATTACTTGGACGACCCAGTGCACTTGCTGGTTAGTTGTGCGAAGTTGTGAACCATGGTATTGGCATCATATTTTTGGCACCATTACCAGGGAAAGAAAGAGCAATGAATTTTACATAATCAAGGTGTAATCACAATTTCGTCCACCAAGTTCTTGGCGCCGTTGCCGGGGATTGTTCGAGTTTGGACAACTGACGGTTCATCTTGTTGCTCAGATTAGGTAATTTTCTTTTTGTTTTATTTTAAAAAATTCTTCAAAAATCTTTCAAAAATTTCTAATCTTTTTTCGAAAAAAAAATGTGTTTTCAAAAATATATTTTTCTTCATAATTTTTAAGAATGAATTCTAGTGTTTCATGAAGCATGTAAAGCCATGTCTAAATTCATTTGGACTGAGGCTTCCAATTTGTTATCAAGAGCAAGCTAGTTGTTGCTAATCCACCTGCTACTGTTCCTGATTTACATACTAAAGCTTGGCTGGCTATTAAGCCATGCCTGACCCTTTGATTGGAGCTTTAGACTAAAGAGCATAAAGATTCCTGGAATTCATATTAAAGATTTTGGAATCCTTATTTTTCTTTTTCAAAATGATTTTCGAAAAAAATTAAAAGAAAATACAAAAAAATCATAAAATCATAAAAATCAAAAATATTTTTTTTGTTCTTGTTTGAGTCTTGAGTCATGTTATAAGTTTGGTGTCAATTGCATGTGCATCTTGCATTTTTTCGAAAATAATCATGCATTCATAGTGTTCTTCATGATCTTCAAGTTGTTCTTGGTAAGTCTTCTTGTTTGATCTTTGCATTTGCATGTTTTGTGTCTTTTCTTGTTTTTCATATGCATTCTTGGATTCTTATTGTCTAAGCATTAAAGAATTCTAAGTTTGGTGTCTTGCATGTTTTCTTTGCATAAAAAAATTTTCAAAAAATGTTCTTGATGTTCATCATGATCTTCATAGTGTTCTTGGTGTTCATCTTGATATTCATAGTGTTCTTGCATGCATCCCTTGTTTTGATTCAAAAATAAAACAAAAAAATATGAAAATGATATTTTAATTTTTCTCTCTCATCATTCAAAATTCAAAAATCAAAAAAAATATCTTCCCTTTTTTCTCTCATCAAATTCGAAAATTGAGTTGACTTTTTAAAAAATTTTTAAAAATCAAGTTGTTTCTTATGATTCAAATCAAATTTTCAATTTGAAAATCTTATCTTTTTCAAAATCTTTTTCAAAAATCAAATCTTTTTCATTTTTCCTAGTTATTTTCGAAAACTCTAAAAATATTTTTCAAAAATATTTTTCTTATTTTTATATCATAATTTTCGAAAATAACATCATCAATTAATGTTTTGATTCAAAAATTTCAAGTTTGTTACTTGCTTGTTAAGAAAGATTCAAACTTTGAGTTCTAGAATCATATCTTGTGATTTCTTGTGAATCAAGTCATTAATTGTGATTTTAAAAATCAAATCTTTTTCAAAACTAATTTCAATCATATTTTTTCAAAAATATCTTCTTATCTTATCCCTTTCAAAAAAATTGATTTTCAAATTTGTTTCAACTAACTAACTAACTTTTTGTTTGTTTCTTATCTTTTTCAAAACTACCTAACTAACTCTCTCTCTCTCATTTTTCAAAAATATCTTCTTATCTTATCCCTTTCAAAAAAATTGATTTTCAAATTTGTTTCAACTAACTAACTAACTTTTTGTTTGTTTCTTATCTTTTTCAAAACTACCTAACTAACTCTCTCTCTCTCATTTTTCAAAAATATCTTCTCTCTTTTTCAAAAATTTCTTTTTAATTAACTAATTATTTTATTTTCTATTTGAATTTTTGAAAAAAAATACTAACCTTTTTCAAAAACCATTTTCGAAAATCACTAACTCTTTTTCAAAAATTATTTTCGAAAACTCTCTCCTCCTCTCATCCCCGTCTATTTATTTATTCATCTACTAACACTTCTCTTCATCTCACATCACTACTCCTATCCTTACCCTTGTGTTTGGATTCTTCATTCTTCTTCACCCCTATTCCTTTTCTTCTTCTACTAACAATAAGGAACCTCTTTACTGTGACATAGAGGATTCCTCTTCTTTTCTTTTTCTCTTCTCTTTCTTATGAGCAGGGACAAAGAAAAAGGCATTCTTGTTGAAGCTGATCCAGAACCTGAAAGGACTCTGAAGAGAAAACTAAGAGAAGCTAAATTACAACAATCCAGAGACAACCTTATTGAAAATTTCGAACAAGTAAAGGAGATGGCAGCCGAACCCAACAACAATAATGCAAGGAGAATGCTTGGTGACTTTACTGCACCAAATTCCAATTTACATGGAAGAAGCATCTCCATTCCTGCCATTGGAGCAAACAACTTTGAGCTGAAACCTCAGCTAGTTTCTCTGATGCAGCAGAACTGCAAGTTTCATGGACTTCCATCTGAAGATCCTTTTCAGTTCTTAACTGAATTCTTGCAGATATGTGATACTGTTAAGACTAATGGAGTAGATCCTGAAGTCTACAGGCTCATGCTTTTCCCTTTTGCTGTAAGAGACAGAGCTAGAATATGGTTTGACTCTCAACCCAAAGACAGCCTGAACTCTTGGGATAAGCTGGTCACGGCTTTCTTAGCCAAGTTCTTTCCTCCTCAAAAGCTGAGCAAGCTTAGAGTGGATGTTCAGACCTTCAAACAGAAAGAAGGAGAATCCCTCTATGAAGCTTGGGAAAGATACAAGCAGCTGACCAAAAAGTGTCCTTTTGACATGCTTTCAGAATGGACCATCCTGGATATATTCTACGATAGTTTATCTGAGCTATCAAAGATGTCATTGGATACTTCTGCAGGTGGATCTATTCACCTAAAGAAAACGCCTGCAGAAGCTCAAGAACTCATTGACAAGGTTGCAAATAACCCGTTCATGTACACTTCTGAAAGGAATCCTGTGAATAATGGGAGGCCTATGAAGAAGGGAGTTCTTGAAGTTGATACTCTGAATGCCATATTGGCTCAGAACAAAATATTGACTCAGCAAGTCAATATGATTTCTCAGAGTCTGAATGGAATGCAAGCTGCATCCAACAGTACTCAAGAGGCTTCCTATGAAGAAGAAGCTTATGATCCTGAAAACCCTGCAATAGCAGAGGTGAATTACTTAGGTGAACCTTATGGAAACACCTATAATCAAGCATGGAGAAATCATCCAAATCTCTCATGGAAGGATCAAAGGCCTCAACAAGGCTTTAATAACGGTGGAAGAAACAGGTTTAGCAATAGCAAGCCTTTTCCATCATCCACTCAACAACAGACAGAGAATTCTGAGCAGAATCCATCTAGCTTAGCAAACTTAGTCTCTGATCTATCCAAGGCCACTGTAAGTTTCATGAATGAAACAAGGTCTTCCATTAGAAATTTGGAAGCACAAGTGGGCCAGCTGAGTAAAAGGATCACTGAAATCCCTTCTAGCACTCTCCCAAGCAATACAGAAGAAAATCCAAAAGGAGAGTGCAAGGCCATTGACATAACCAAAATGGCCGAACCCAATGAGGGAGAAGAGGACGTGAATCCCAAGGAGGAAGACCTCCTGGGACGCCCAGTGATCAATAAGGAGTTTCTCTCTGAGGAACCAAAGGAATCTGAGACTCATCTAGAGACCATAGAGATTCCATTGAACCTCCTTATGCCATTCATGAGCTCTGATGAGTATTCCTCTTCTGAAGAAAATGAGGATGTTACTGAAGAGCAAACTGCCAAGTTTCTTGGTGCAATCATGAAGCTGAATGCCAAATTATTTGGTATTGAAACTTGGGAAGATGAGCCTCCCTTGTTCACCAATGAACTAAGTGATCTGGATCAACTGACATTGCCTCAGAAGAGACAGGATCCTGGAAAGTTCATAATACCTTGTACCATAGGCACCATGATCTTTAAGGCTCTGTGTGACCTTGGTTCAGGAATAAACCTCATGCCCCTTTCTGTAATAGAGAAACTGGGAATCTATGGGGTGCAAGCTGCTAAAATCTCATTAGAGATGGCAGACAATTCAAGAAAACAAGCTTATGGACCAGTAGAAGACGTGTTAGTAAAGGTTGAAGGCCTTTACATCCCTACTGATTTCATAGTCCTGGATACTGGAACGGAAGAGGATGAATCCATCATCCTAGGAAGACCTTTCCTAGCCACAGCAAGAGCTGTGATTGATGTGGACAGAGGAGAATTGATCCTTCAATTAAATGAGGACAACCTTATGTTTACAACTCAAGGATCTCTCTCTGCATCCATGGAGAGGAAGTAGAAAAAGCTTCTCTCAAAGCAGAGTCAAACAAAGCCCCCACAGTCAAACTTTAAGTTTGGTGTTGGGAGGCCACAACCAAACTCTAAGTTTGGTGTTGAACCCCCATATCCAAACTCTAAGTTTGGTGTTGGAGAGTCTCAACAATGCTCTGAATATCTGTGACGCTCCATGAGAGTCCATTGTCAAGCTATTGATATTAAAGAAGCGCTTGTTGGGAGGCAACCCAATTTTTATTTATCTAACTATATTTTTCTTAGTTATATGTCTTTATAGGTTCATGATCATGTGGAGTCACAAAATAAATATAAAAATTGAAAACAGAATCAAAAACAGCAGAAGAAAAATCACACCCTGGAGGAAGCATCTGCCTGGCGTTCAACGCCAGAACAGAGCATGGTTCTGGTGCTGAACGCCCAAAATGGGCAGTATCTGGGCGCTGAACGCCCAAAATGGGCATCATCTGGGCGCTGAACACCAGAATTGCACCCTGGAGAGGAGCTGGCGCTGAACGCCCAGAACAAGCATGGTTCTGGCGTTCAACGCCAGAAATGGGCAACAAATGGGCGTTGAACGCCCAAAATGGGCACCAACCTGGCGCTGAACGCCCAGAGTTGTGTGCAAGGGCATTTTACATGCCTAATTTGGTGCAAGGTTGTAATTCCTTGAACACCTCAGGATCTGTGGACCCCACAGGATCATCTCAGGATCTGTGAATCTCACAGGATCCCCCACCCACCTCACCCTCACTCTCTCCATTCATGGTCATCCCTTCTGTTTTCCATTCACCACTCACATCCATACACACATCCCTCTATCTCCTCCATATCTTCTTCTTCTTCTTCCTCTTCTTCTTCTATTCTTTCTTCTTTTGCTCGAGGGCGAGCAACATTCTAAGTTTGGTGTGGTAAAAGCATAAGCTTTTTGTTTCATCATTACCATTAATGGCACCTAAGGCCAGAGAAACCTCAAGAAGAGGAAAGGGAAGACAATTGCTTCCACCTCTGAGCCATGGGAGATGGAAAGACTCATCTCACAAGCCCATAACTAAGAAAAGGATGGAGCAAACAAGAGAGCACATTCATGAATCTCAACAGGCACATGAAGAAGCTCATCATCAAGAAATCCCTGAGATACATCAAGGGATGCACTTGCCTCCACAGAATTTTTGGGAGCAAATCAACACCTCCCTAGGAGAATTGAGTTCCAATATGGGACAACTAAGGGTGGAACATCAAGAGCACTCCATCATCCTTCATGAAATAAGAGAAGATCAAAAAGCAATGAGGGAGGAGCAACAAAGACAAGGAAGAGACATAGAAGAGCTCAAGGACATCATTGGTTCCTCAAGAAGGAAACGCCACCATCACTAAGGTGGACTCATTCCTTGTTCTTACTTTCTCTGTTTTTCGTTTTCTATGTTAAGTGCTTATCTATGTTTGTGTCTTCATTACATGATCATTAGTAGTTAGTAACTATGTCTTAAAGTTGTGAATGTCCTATGAATCCATCACCTCTCTTAAATAAAAAATATTTTAATTCAAAAGAACAAGAAGCACATGAGTTTCGAATTTATCCTTGAACTTAGTTTAATTATATTGATGTGGTGACAATGCTTCTTTTTTTCTGAATGAATGCTTGAACAGTGCATATGTCTTTTGAAGTTGTTGTTTAAGAATGTTAAATATGTTGGCTCTTGAAAGAATGATGACAAGGAGACATGTTATTTGATCATCTGAAAAATCAAAAAAATGATTCTTGAAGCAAGTAAAAGCAGCAAAGAACAAAGCTTGCAGAAAAAAATAGGCAAAAAAAAAAATTAGAAAGAAAAAGAAAAGCAAGCAGAAAAAGCCAAAGCTCTTAAAACCAAGAGGCAAGAGCAAAAAGCCAATAACCCTTAAAACCAAAAGGCAAGGGCAAATAAAAAGGATCCCAAGGCTTTGAGCATCAGTGGATAGGAGGGCCTAAAGGAATAAAATCCTGGTCTAAGCGGCTAAACCGAGCTGTCCCTAACCATGTGCTTGTGGCGTGTAGGTGTAAAGTGAAAACTTGAGACTGAGCGGTTAAAGTCAAGGTCCAAAGCAAAAAAAAAAAAAGAGTGTGCTTAAGAACCCTGGACACCTCTAATTGGGGACTTTAGCAAAGCTGAGTCACAATCTGAAAAGGTTCACCCAATTATGTGTCTGTGGCATTTATGTATCCGGTGGTAATACTGGAAAACAAAGTGATTAGGGCCACGGCCAAGACTCATAAAATAGCTGTGTTCAAGAATCATCATACTGAACTAGGAGAATCAATAGCACTATCTGAACTCTGAGTTCCTATAGATGCCAATCATTCTGAACCTCAATGGATAAAGTAAGATGCCAGAACTATTCAAGAGGCAAAAAGCTATAAGTCCCGCTCATTTGATTGGAGCTATGTTTCATTGATAGTTTGGAATTTATAGTATATTCTCTTCTTTTTATCCTATTTGATTTTCAGTTGCTTGGGGACAAGCAACAATTTGAGTTTGGTATTGTGATGAGCGGATAATTTATACGCTTTTTGGCATTATTTTTAGTATGTTTTTAGTAGAATCTAGTTACTTTTAGGGATGTTTTCATTAGTTTTTGTGTTAAATTCACATTTCTGGACTTTACTATGAGTTTGTGTATTTTTCTGTGATTTCAGGTAATTTCTGGCTGAAATTGAGGGACTTGAGCAAAAATCAGATTCAGAGGTTGAAGAAGGACTGTTGATGCTATTGGATTCTGACCTCCCTGCACTAAAAGTGGATTTTCTGGAGCTACAGAACTCTAAATGGCGCGCTTTCAATTGCGTTGGAAAGTAGACATCCAGGGCTTTCCATCAATATATAATAGTCCATACTTTGCCCAAGTTTAGATGACGCAAACTAGCGTTCAACGCCAGTTCTCTGCCCAATTCTGGCGTCCAACACCAGAAACAAGTTGCAAAGTGGAGTTCAACGCCCAAACTGGCACCAAAACTGGCGTTCAACTCCAGGAATGACCTCTACATGTGTAACATTCAAGCTCAGCCCAAGCACACACCAAGTGGGCCCCGGAAGTGGATTTATGCATCAATCACTTACTTCTGTAAATCCAAGTAGCTAGTTTATTATAAATAGGACCTTTTACTATTGTATTAGACATCTTTGGACGCCTGGTTCTTAGATCATGGGGGCTGGCCATCTCAGCCATGCCTGGACCTTTCACTTATGTATTTTTAATGGTAGAGTTTCTGCACTCCATAGATTAAGGTGTGGAGCTCTGCTGTTCCTCAAAGATTAATGCAAAGTACTACTGTTTTCTATTCAATTCAACTTATTCCACTTCTAAGATATTCATTCGCACTTCAACCTGAATGTGATGAACGTGACAATCATCATCATTCCCTATGAACGCGTGCCTGACAACCACTCCCGTTCTACCTCCGATTGAACGAATATCTCTTAGATTACTAATACAGGGGACCGAGTCCGAGATATTGGGATCTTCGTGGTATAAGCTAGATTGATGGTGGCATTCATGAGAATCCGAAAAGTCTAAACCTTGTCCGTGGTATTCCGAGTAGGATTCTGGGATTGAATGACTGTGACGAGCTTCAAACTCGCGAGTGCTGGGCGTAGTGACAGATGCAAAAGGATAGTAAATCCTGTTCCAGTATGATTGAGAACCTCCAGATGATTAGCCATGCAGTGACAGCGCATTGGACCATTTTCACAAGGAGGAATAGGATGCAACCAACGACAAAGGTGATGCCTCCAGACGATTAGCCGTGCTGTGACAGAGCATTTGGATCATTTTCCCGAGAGAGATCGAAAGTAGCCATTGACACCGGTGACATCCTTACATAAAGCTAGCCATAAAAAGGAGTAAGATTGATTGGATAAAGACAGCAGGAAAGCGGAGGTTCAGAGGAATGAATGCATCTCCATACGCTTATCTGAAATTCTCACCAATGATTTACATAAGTATTTCTATCCTTATTCTATTAGTTATTTTTGAAAACCCCAGTACTATTTTATATCTGCCTGACTGAGATTTACAAGGTGACTATAGCTTGCTTCATACCAACAATCTCCGTGGGATTCGACCCTTACTCACGTAAGGTATTACTTGGACGACCCAGTGCACTTGCTGGTTAGTTGTGCGAAGTTGTGAACCATGGTATTGGCATCATGTTTTTGGCGCCATTACCAGGGAAAGAAAGAGCAATGAATTTTACATAATCAAGGTGTAATCACAATTTCGTCCACCACCGACCCTTGGTGCTGCCTCTCCTTCTGCTGCCGGTCCTCTCCCCAAGAAGCAGAGGACTACTGAGCCCTTCAATTTGGATGCCCCTGACTTTGATTCTGTGGGGTTTGTGGATAACCAGATTGCTCCTTATGGCCGACTTTCTATGGACGACGTGTCCGTTCTTCACCACCTGGATTTCATCACCCGGAGTAGTGTTAAGCCTTATTTCGAATTGCTCAAGATATCCCAGTTTATGCAATGAAGGCCTTTATGGAGGAGGCCAAGTCGGAATTTGATAGGGTCAAGATGTTGAAGGATGAGTTGGATGCCAAAGTATCCAAGTTGGAGCTAGATCTGAAAAAGGAGAAAGCTCGAGCTACTACTGCTGTGGCTTCTGCCAAGGTGTTCGAGGAGACGGCGCTGCAGCATAAGGAGAGCTATGTCCGTACTTATGGCGAGTTGTTGGAGGCAAGGGAGAGTCTGGAGAATGCTCATGCTAATTATGCTGAGCTTCAGAGTCATCTGGTGGGTAGCCTGACTGACGCGTATGAGAACTTAAAGGCTTATCCCGAGCTCGACTTGAGTCTTTTTAGTTTGGACAATATTGTTGAAGATGGTAAAATTATTCCTGCCCCAGATGATGACGAGGATGTAGATCCTCCTCCTGAGCCATCAGCCAAAGCTTCTGTTGCTCCGACTTTTCCAACTCCTACAGCTAAGGTCGGCCATCCCGAGTCGGATCCTGATGTTCAGATCCTGTTCTGACTTGTTGAGCTGGCGATGCTGCTGATCCTTTGTCACCGGAGGGTGGTGGTACCTACAAGGGACTCCAATGCTTAAGTTAGCAAGGGTATTAAGCATGTTTTTTAGTAGAATCAGAGTATGAGTTATACCTGGGTGCTCCAATGTATTTATAATAGTGTGGAGTGACCTTCTGATGCACGGAAATTTGTCTCTCAACAGATTTCCCTCGGCAAGTATACCGAATTGTCGTCAAGTAATAACTCATAAAAGAGTGAGGTCGAATCCCACAGGGATTGATTGGTCAAGCAACTTTAATTGGAGGAATGTTCTAGTTGAGCTAAGCAGAATTTGGTTTGAGAGTTGCAGGAAATTAAATAGCGGGAAAGTAAATAGCAGAAAATGTAAATACTGGAAATAAAGAGCTGAAAATAGATGATGGAAAATAAATTGCAGAATCTTAAATGGGAATGGGGAAGATGATCATAAAAGTAATTGGCAGAAATTAAAGAGAATAGGTAAGATCAGAAATGGGGAGTTCATTGGGCTTAGGAGATGTTGCATCCTCCGGATCAAGTTTATTTTCATCTCTTCCTCAATCAATGCATTCATTGATCTCCTTGGCAATCTTAAGTGATTGAATTCCAATTCCTTGGTAATTCAATCTCTCAAATCTTGATCAATAGCCAATTCCTTGGTCCAATTGCTCATGAGAAGAGATGAGGTATGGTCACTGATTATACCACATGTATTTCCAAATCAAAGTATTGGTAGGATTATATGTCACTATATCCATCCAAACCCCAATTTGGTCCAACATGAGAAAGCATTTCTAGCATGATCTCTTCATTCCTCTTCCAAGGTTCCGAAGAGATCCAAGTATGAATAGCTTCTTTTCCAAGATAACTACTCAATTGGATGAAGATTGAAAGCTTTCTAGTAAAATCAAGAGAAAAGAAAGAAGAAGAATAATGAAAAAAATTATTGATCCATCAAATTACAACAGAGCTCCCTAACCCAATGAAAGGGGTTTAGTTGTTCATAGCTCTGGGAATGGAAAACAAAGATGGAGAATGCATTCTGAAAAATTAAACTAGAAGTTGCAGAGAAAGTAAAAATACAGAGAGTAATTCTAATAATGCCAAAAGCTCCTTTCTAGTTCAAAGTTCTCCCTATTTATACTATTCTTCTGATCTTCTAGTTACTTCTTCAGGTCTTGGATATGGGCCTTTGGATCTTGAGTTGAAGCAGTTATCTTCTTTAGTGGGCTCAGCTTTACCTGCAGAGAAAGTGTGCAGTAGGTATGGACTTTAGCTTGGGGCGTTAGTGGCATTAACGTTAAGTGAAACTGTGGGGTCAAGAACGTTAGTGACAATCACCATTTTCACTAACATTCCTAACCCAAAAATGGTCCACGTTAACTTCAACGTTAGTGGCACTAACGTGACCACTAATGTTACTTCTTGGCCCTTCGCAAACGTTACTGGGCTTCACCTTTTCCAATAACGTTGAGAGTACCCCTTTCTCCCTACGTTAGAGTTCACCTTAGTATAGTTAACGTGGCCTTTAACGTAGGATTGCCAAATCTTCGAGAGCGTTAGTGACACTTACCTTTGTCACTAACGCTTCAAAACGCCCCTTCTTCCCACGTTAGAGTTCACGTTAACTAGGTTAACGTGACTTCTAACGTGGTATTGATAGCCATCTCCAACGTTAGTGACAAAGGTGAGTGTCACTAACGTTGGCTCATCATCTCTTTTCTCCACGTTAGCTTCCACGTTAATGTAATTAACGTGGAAACTAACGTGGCTCATAGTGGCTTAATCCAACGTTAGTGACAAAGGTGAGTGTCACTAATGTTGGTGATTCCTTACTCCCTCCACGTTAGAGTCCATGTTAACTAGGTTAACGTGACTCTTAACGTTGCAAATATGAGCTTAGTCCAACGTTAGTGACAAGGTGAGTGTCACTAACGTTGACATTATCTTCCTCATCCACGTTAGAGTTCACGTTAACTGAGTTAACGTGACTCTTAATGTGGCTAGCTGCCACTTTGGAACGTTAGTGGCACTTACCTTTACCACTAACATTGGAGTTCTACTTCTCTTCCACGTTAGCTTCCACGTTAACATAGTTAACGTGGCAACTAACATGGGCTATGATGGCTCACGAAGGCGTTAATGGCAATCACTTTTCTCATTAACGTTGAAAGCTAGCCTCCATTCCACGTTAATGGTCACGTTAGCTAGACTAACGTGGCTACTAACGTGGTTCTTCCTTGCTTCCTTTGTCCTGAAATCAAGCAATAAAGTGCATCAAAGCTCTAATCCAAGTTATGAGACATGCATCATTCAATTTTGTCATTTAATTCATGCATAATTCTCATGAAATCATGTAAAATTCACAATGTTTGCTTGAATTAAGATGTAAGTGATTATTTACCCAAAACTTGCTTATTTCCTAAGAAAGTGCATGAAACTACCCTAAAACTATAAAGAAAAGGTCAGTGAAACTGGCCAAAATGCCCTGGCATCACAACACCAAACTTAAAGCTTACTTGTCCCTAAGCAAGTACTGGAACAAGAGAATGATGAATGAAATGACAAGATGAATGAATCATTCTTGTGGAAGTCATGTCCTTGGTTTTATGCGGGTTTCATGCATAGCAACTTAGGTTCATTCCTTTACTGGCTTTCAGACCTTTATCATGCCTTGGAATACTCACTTGATGGCACCCTTTGAGACTATTATTTATTTATCCCTTTGTCTTTCCAAGGTTTATTGCATCCTTAGGCTAAGTGTTCTGTGAGAGGGCGACTTTTTAAGATAAGCTTTCAGCCAACACTCCCGAACCAGTTGGTTCAAGGTGCTAGGTGTTGAAACACCCCTAAGGACTTACTCCCTCAAGTCTCTCTCCCCCATACATGCACACCACAGGCACATGGTTTGTTATTTTCTTTCCTTGAGGTCTTGGTGTCCAGCACCTCTTTGGGTTACTAAATGTTCTGTAGCAAGGTTGCTCTTGATAGTGGATTTTCAGTTGATAATCCCGGGTTAGTTAACCCAAGTTACCAAGTGATGAAGCACTCCTAAGAACTTATTCATCCAAGCAGATCCTTGGTATAAGAGCACCACAGACACGTCCCTCAAGGTTCAAGCCCTTGGTGCCTAGCCTTATTCTTTATTACCTTTCTTTCTTTTTCAACTCTTAGTGTTCTTTTCCTTTTTCTTACTGGGATCTTATTATTTAGCTAGTCTCATGGGGTGTGTTTCAAGCATATGATTCATGACAGATAGTTGCCTTCCCACCTTGTTGGTGAACCAACTTAGCTAAGTGATTACTACACCACAGATTTAAGGACTTACTCCACAAATTGAACTCCACTCTGGTCCTTCATAACATCTCTTTTTATTTAGCTTATAAGGACAAACATACAATAAGTAAGATGCAGATGAAGATAGGTAACTTGAACCAGCACACATATGAAAAAGGCAAGAAAAATACTAAAGACAGAATTGAAAATTCCTAAGCTACTATGGAAGCATGTTCTATTTTATACATGATTTTCCTTATTTAAAACTTGAAAAAGAAATGGGACAATGAGGGAACTCCACCACCTTTTACTCATGAGGTTGTTCGCGCTCTCCTTCTTGTTTGTCCTCTTTGTGTCCACTTGTGCTTCCTTGCATTCGTGCCAGTCTAGCTTTTTTCCAATCTTCAAGTGCCTTCCTTACTGATTCATGACTCTTTTCTACCCTCTCTCTTTCTTCTCGCGCTAATTCATCCTTCACTTCTTCATAGCTTGTGATTCCCGGATGCAGTATAGGCAGTTGTCCGACTAAGTATCCGAGTCTGGCCTGAGTGTTCACATGATGTCCAGTCTGGTTCATGTAAACTCCTTCTGAAAACGCCCTGTATTCGTCGAAGAGTTTTGCCTGTTCTAACTGTTTTCGATGCATTTCATGTATGTGTGCACCTTGATGTGCTTGGATGTTGCTTAGCTTTTGGATGGCCTCTTGTTGTTGATCCTGCCTTTGTTCCAACCTGTGGAAGGATTCACCCCATTGTTTCCCTTGTTCCAGTTGCTACTCCATCATCTGCTTTTGCCACTCCCCCTGTTGATTCGCCCATCTAGAAAATGATTCTTCTTGGCGATTCATCATTTGTAGTTGGAGCTCCTTCTATGCCTCTTGATTCTCCCAATATTGCCTAGATAAGCCATCAATGTCTTCTTGTAATTGGTGCATGTTCAAGGTGGCTACGGCTTGCTCCTCTAGGTTCTGCCCTTCCACAGCTTGATGGGCTACTCTCTTTCTTATCCTTCGTTGAGGTAGGGGAGAGGCAACAGCATGCATACGCCAGACAGTAATTGGGATACCAACTTTATCTATTCGAGGTTTTTGTCTTCGAACACCACCCTAGCCTTGTCACACAGGCAGAAAATGGTGCTAGGGTAGCCTAACCTTCCTCTAGAATCACTTTTCTCAGCCATCTTCCTAATGCCTTGGACTATGAGTTCATGCACCTTGATCTCTCCCCCTTTAAGTATACATTGCACCATTGTTGCTCTCTTAAGATTTACCTCTGAATTGTTTCCGGCAGGGAGGATGGATCTCCTTACAATTTCGAACCACCCCTTTGCTTCAGGGGTGAGATCACCTCTTTTGATAAATTTGGGCTTTCCATTGGGATCTCTCACCCAGTCCGCTCCTTGTACGCAGATATCTTTCACAATATATTCAAAATTAGGACTACCATCTATTCGAGATTGATAGCTCTCTTCTTCGAATGGTATGGTTCGTAGCTTCAACACCCTTATGATGCTCATGGGACTAAAATCTACAGTTACTCCTCTCACAAAGCTTGTATAAGATTCCTCTTTCTTATCATACCTCACTTCATTTGCGTAAAATTCTCTTACGAGCGTTGCATTTATTCTCGCGGTGACTGGATCGGTGAGGAGCTCCCATCTTCTCTTTTCTACCTTCTCTGTGATTTCGGGGCACTCAGTTTTCTTGACTTGAAAGCCTAGCTCATATATGATCTCCTATCAGCCATCCATCTAAATTGAAGTGCATGGTGAAAGGTTCTAAACTTCTTTTCATCAAAAGAGCGTTGCTCCATAGGCTCCTTCCCCTTCCTTCTTTTAGAGCTTGATGATGCCATGAGTAAGAGTTGATGTGTGAAAGTGTTGAGGGGTTGTGGATAATTGGTGGAATTTGGTTGGGTTTGGATAGGGTGAGATGAAAGGATTTGGGTTCCAAAGGTGTGAAGTATAAAGAATGGGAATTAGAATGTGAAGGGGAGTACGGACTAGGAATCACTTATATAGGAAAGTGATGAGTGAATGAAAGGTGTGGATTGATGGGGTGGTTGTGTGATGGACGGATGGGGTTTAGCAATGGATGAGCACAAGGATCATCAACTTTATGATGGGATTAGTTCAGTTTCCAAGCTTGTTCTTCTTCCAATGTTGCATGGCAACAATTCCCAATGCAATCCCCTTGAAGACACGTGTATAGTCCTCTCTTTTTGTGGTGGCCGAATCCTCCTTCAATTGTCCCATCAATTCTCCTACAAAATAAAAGAAATATGATTAATAAAAATTGTGGAAAGTGGCAGCAAAATTTAAAAAAAAAAAAGAAGAGAAAGAGTAACTACTTTTTAAATTTTTTTTTTGTTTCTAGTTGCTAATTGCCATTCATGAGTGCAAACCAACTAACCAACTAAATGTCCATGTATGCAACATTGGTGACACCAAACTTAGTTTGTGGCACTGTGGTGTAAGAAGATTTGTTCAAGGTGCTAAGAGTGATATGCTATGAGTTGCATTCATGTTCTCTTAATATGCCTTGAACACCAAACTTGTTCTTCACTATATGTTGCATTCAAGGATATGTCAAAGTTGATTTATATTTCATGAACCTTGCTTTATTAACTACTTTAAAAGCATGTAAAACATGGGTTGCCTCCCATGAAGCGCTTCTTTAGCGTCACTAGCTTGACGTTCTGCCTTTTGTCAAGGTGGCTGCTAGTGCTTCAGATCTTCTCCTCTTGCAGTAAACCTATATCTATTGGCTTCATCAAGGATCTCTACATGTTCTAGGGAGAGAACTTTGTTGATGGTGAAAACCTTGGGTAGCTGAGATGGGATAGTGGGGAGATGAGGTGGGATATTTGGGAAGTAAGCTGAGATCACTTTATCCCCTGGAGAGAAATCTTCTGTACGGATCTTCTTATTCCTCCATCTCCTTGGTGCCTTCTTCTTTATTTCTTTTGTTGTCATCCCGCTCTTTGTGGTCTCTTTTCCTAGGGCGATTTTGTTGCTGGTCTCATATGATTCTGGTGGTTTTGGCTCCACTTGAGTTTCCTTTAGCTGTGAGACCTTCTGGCTTTTTTTCTTATCAACCAAGGGGATTCCCAGGTGTGCATTTTGTGCTTCAGTGCTTGTTTCTTCCACCAGTGCTTTGTTATGATTTTCCCTTGGTTCTTTGTTTTCCTGGTCTGCTTCTTGTGAGGGTTTGAAGACATTGAATGCGAGTTGTTCATCATGTATCCTCAGTATTAGCTCTCCTCGCTCCACATCTATGAGTGCTCTGGCTGTAGCTAGGAACGGTCTTCCCAATAGGATTGGGTGGATGGCACTCTCTTCCATTTCCAATATGACAAAATCTGTGGGGAGGAAATAGTTTCCCACTTTCACCAACACATTTTCAACGACTCCCACTGCTTGCTTTTGAGTTTTGTCAGCCAGCCTGATGACTACGTCTGTGGGCACTAACTCATTGATCTGCAACTTCTTCATTAGAGATAGAGGCATTAAGTTGATGCTTGCTACTAGGTCATAGAGTCCCTTATCAATCAGTGTTTCTCCTATGGCACAGGGGATGTGAAAACTCCCTGGGTCCTTCTTTTTTGTAGGCAACTCTGTTTGAATGAGAGCACTGCACTCCTTATTCATTACTATTATTTGTCCTCCCTTGAGTGAGCTTTTCCTGGTTAGCAGCTCCTTCATATACTTAATGTATGAGGACATTTGTTGGAGGGCCTTGATGAATGGTATGTTTACATGGAGAGATGCAAATATGTCAAGAAACCTTGAGTATATTCTCTTCTCTACACCGCCATTGAGTATTTGGCGAAAGGGTGCATAGAGTCTCAGCAGCTCCTTCTGTGTGATTGTGGTTTCTTGATGATTCTCTTCCTGCTTTCCTGCTGATGTATCTTTAGGTTGTTCTAATGGTTTGTTTGGCTCTTCTTCAGTCTCCTTATCACTTATAGTAACCATCTTGCAATCTTCCCATCTGACCTTCTTTGCTTCACCTCTCGGATTTTTCTCTGTGTCACTTGGGAAGCTATCAGTAGGTTTGGGGATCTTCTCAGAAAGGTATCCCACTTGAAACTCCAGCCTCTTGATGGTGTCTTCCTGGTTCTTGATATTGGCTCGCACCTCCTCCTTGAACACTTTTTTATCTTGGATTTCCTTACATATGCCTTCAAGTAGAGTTTCAATCCTTGAGAGTCTTTCTTCTGATGATGGAGAGTTGAGATTGGAAGGATGAGAATGGCCATTTTGACTTTGGTATGGATGTTGAGAAGTGTTGTTAGGTGGGTGTTGATATGTCCTCTGTGTGGAGTGTTGGTGAGTTGCATTGTTGTTGGGGTTGTGGCGTCTCTGATCTTGGCCTTGATCCTGTTGGTTTCCCCATCCAAAGTTTGGGTGGTTCTTCCAACCGGGATTATATGTTTTGGAGTATGGGTCATGGTGCTGCCTAGGTGAATTTGCAATGTAGTTGGCTTGTTCCTGATCACCCTCTGCTTCTTCATTCACTCCTTCTTGAGCTGCTGCTGAGGTGGTGATTGCTGCCACTTGATTCCTGTCCATCTTTTTGGTAAGGTCAGCCGACTGCTTGGTAATAAGCTTGTTTTGAGCTAGCAGTGCATCCACATTGTTCAGCTCCATCACTCCTCTAGTGTTGCCTCTTTCAAAAGCATAGAAGTAGTCATTCTCTGCTACAGTCTCAATGACATCTATGGCTTCTTCAATGGTCTTCTTCTTATTCAGAGATACTCAGGATGAGTGGTCTACTGCTTTCTTTGAGTCATACGAAAGGCCTTCATAGAAAATGTGCAACTGCACCCATTCATTGAACATATTTGGTGGGCATCTTCTTGTCAGGTCCTTAAACCTCTCCCATGCTTCATATAGAGTCTCACCATCTTGCTGCCTGAAGATTTGTACCTCAGCTCTCAACCTGTTGATTTGTACCCCAGGTTGCTAAACTCTCCTTTGGAAAGGATTCCAGCCATTTAGATACTTTGTCCTTGAGTGAGAAGGGAAACAGAAGTAGTCTATAGGTGTCAGGGTGAACACCATTAGACTTCACAGTATCGCATATCCTCAGGATGGTGGTTAGATATTGATTGGGGTCTTCTTGGACACTTCCTCTGAATGAAAAATTGTTCTGAACAAGGGTGATGAGCTGTGGCTTTAGTTCAAAGTTGTTGGCATGTATGGTTGGCCTTTTGATGCTACTTCTACAGTTTCCTGGATTTGAGTTGATGTAAGAACCCAGAACTCTTCTCTCTTGTCCAGCCTGATGTGCTGGACCTTCTCTGCCATGGTTGTGAGCCTCTTCTTCATAATGGTTCTCCATATTCTCATCCATGTCTGGTTCAAAGTATTCCTCCTCTTCCTCAACACCAACTACTCTCTTCCCTCTTGTTTCCCTCCTTAATCTAAGGAAGGTCCTCTCAGGTTCAGAATCAAAGGAAGTTGAAGCCCTGCTTCTTCTACCTGTCATACACCCAATAAGGCACAAGCAAGAAAGATAGATGCAGACAATATTTTCTACAGAAATGCTGTTAGTGTGAGTGATGCAATATATCAAATAGTTAGTGGGTCAGTGAACTAAATATTAAAATAAAATGCAGGTAACACCACTAATGGGTGAAAGGTAAAGGGAAAGAAATAACTAAAACTAAAAGTAAATTACTCAGATGAAACTAAATCAAACAAAAGGAAAATGCTCAATCTAGTTATCCACCAATTTAATCATTGTTGATACAAAATCAATCCCTGGCAACGGCGCCATAAACTTGATACACGGAAATTTGTCTCTCAACAGATTTTCCTCGGCAAGTATACCGAATTTTCGTCAAGTAATAACTCACAAAAGAGTGAGGTCGAATCCCATAGGGATTGATTGGTCAAGCAACTTTAATTGGAGGAATGTTCTAGTTGAGCTAAGCAGAATTTGGTTTGAGAGTTGCAGGAAATTAAATAGCGGGAAAGTAAATAGCAGAAAATGTAAATACTGGAAATAAAGAGCTGAAAATAGATGACGGAAAATAAATTGCAGAATCTTAAATGGGAATGGGGAAAATGATCATAAAAGTAATTGGCAGAAATTAAAGAGAATGGGTAAGATCAGAAATGGGGAGTTCATTGGGCTTAGGAGATGTTGCATCCTCCGGATCAAGTTTATTTTCATCTCTTCCTCAATCAATGCATTCATTGATCTCCTTGGCAATCTTAAGTGATTGAATTCCAATTCCTTGGTAATTCAATCTCTCAAATCTTGATCAATAGCTAATTCCTTGGTCCAATTGCTCATGAGAAGAGATGAGGTATGGTCACTGATTATACCACATGTATTTCCAAATCAAAGTGTTGGTAGCATTATATGTCACAATATCCATCCAAACCCCAATTTGGTCCAACATGAGAAAGCATTTCTAGCATGATCTCTTCAATCCTCTTCCAAGGTTCCGAAGAGATCCAAGTATGAATAGCTTATTTTCCAAGATAACTACTCAATTGGATGAATATTGAAAGCTTTCTAGTAAAATCAAGAGAAAAGAAAGAAGAAGAATAATGAAAACTATTATTGATCCATCAAATTACAACAGAGATCCCTAACCCAATGAAAGGGGTTTAGTTGTTCATAGCTCTGGGAATGGAAAACAAAGATGGAGAATGCATTCTGAAAAATTAAACTAGAAGTTGCAGAGAAAGTAAAAATACAGAGAGTAATTCTAATAATGCCAAAAGCTCCTTTCTAGTTCAAAGTTCTCCCTATTTATACTATTCTTCTGATCTTCTAGTTGCTTCTTCAAATCTTGGATATGGGCCTTTGGATCTTGAGTTGAAGCAGTTATCTTCTTCAGTGGGCTCAGCTTTACTTGTAGAGAAAGTGTGCAGTAGGTATGGACTTTAGCTTGGGGCGTTAGTGGCGTTAACGTTAAGTGAAACTGTGGGGTCGAGAACGTTAGTGACAATCACCTTTTTCACTAACGTTCCTAACCCAAAAATGGTCCACGTTAACTTCAACGTTAGTGGCACTAACGTGACCACTAATGTTGCTTCTTGGCCCTTCACAAACGTTATTGGGGTTCACCTTTTCCAATAACGTTAAGAGTACCCCTTTCTCCCTACGTTAGAGTTCACGTTAGTATAGTTAACGTGGCCTTTAATGTAGGCTTGCCAAATCTTCGAGAGCATTAGTGACACTTACCTTTGTCACTAACGCTTCAAAACGCCCCTTCTTCCCATGTTAGAGTTCACGTTAACTAGGTTAACGTGACTTCTAACGTGGTATTGATAGCCATCTCCAACGATAGTGACAAAGGTGAGTGTCACTAACATTGGCTCATCATCCCTCTTCTCCACGTTAGCTTCCACGTTAATGTAATTAACGTGGCAACTAACGTGGCTCATAGTGGCTTAATCCAACGTTAGTCACAAAGGTGAGTGTCACTAACGTTGGTGATTCCTTGCTCCCTCCACGTTAGAGTCCACGTTAACTAGGTTAACGTGACTCTTAACGTGGCAAATATGAGCTTAGTCCAACGTTAGTGACAAAGGTGAGTGTCACTAACGTTGACATTATCTTCCTCATCCACGTTAGAGTTCACGTTAACTGAGTTAACGTGACTCTTAACGTGGCCAGCTGCCACTTTGGAACGTTAGTGGCACTTACTTTTACCACTAACGTTGGAGTTCTACTTCTCTTCCACGTTAGCTTCCACGTTAACATAGTTAATGTGGCAACTAACGTGGGCTATGATGGCTCACGAAGGCGTTAATGGCAATCACTTTTCTCATTAACGTTGCAAGCTAGCCTCCATTCCACATTAGTGGTCACGTTAGCTAGACTAACTTGGGTACTAACGTGGTTCTTCCTTGCTTCCTTTGTCCTAAAATCAAGCAATAAAGTGCATCAAAACTCTAATCCAAGTTATGAGACATGCATCATTCAATTTTGTCATTTAATTCATGCATAATTCTCATGAAATCATGTAAAATTCACAATGTTTGCTTGAATCAAGATGTAAGTGATTATTTACCCAAAAATTGCTTATTTCCTAAGAAAGTGCATGAAACTACCCTAAAACCATAAAGAAAAGGTCAGTGAAACTGGCCAAAATGCCCTGGCATCACCTTCTTAGAGATAAGACAGTTATCTTATCTTATCTTATCTTATCCTTGAGTGAGGTCATCTTATCTTCAAGGGAACCGCGCTTATCTCTGTAGGCTTGGACTTTCTTTGGATTTGGGTCACGTTCCTCTGTTTAGGCCCTATTTGGGCTTTTTCCGGCAATTTGGCCGAGCTCTTTGAGAAGAGGTCGGATAATCCTGACATGAAAAGGTCGGACAGTTCAACCCAGGGTATGAACAGTGCCCCTGCTCAAGTATGGTCTTCCTTTTGAGGTCGAGTCCTTTAGTTTTAGGACTTTCGATCCTTCTCTGGTGAAGCCGAACTCGAGCATTTTGTCGATCTTTTTGTAGAGCTTCCTTCTGAATGCGGAACGTCTTTCTTTATTCCTTTTTTGAAAACGCGCGTTTATTGCTTTGGGAACGTGCGAGGGTTTTTAATGACCCCTTAATTCCTCTCTTTGTTGCCGTTTTCCCTCTTTTCATCATTTTGAACTTTAGTTTTTTTGAGGATTTGGCTTCCGTTTCTTCTTCTCTTTTGCTCACTGTAACTCCCCTCTTTTTCTTCGTTTTTCTGTCTTTGCCTAAGACTATTTCCACGCTTCTCTTTGTGGCATCGTTGGTGATTACTAGATCTTCCTTTGTTTGAAAGGTCTTTTTTGGATTTCACCTTTCTGCCTTCAACTTCTTCTGCACTTACTATTCTTTCAGGTTGGCTCTTCTTTCTATTTTTTTACTTCTTTCGTCGTTCTTCCCCTTGTGTTATCACTGTGATGTATGTTTTCTGGTTTTCTTTCGACCTTGTGTATGCTCTTGGCGTTTTCCCTGATTGTTGACGCTTTTTAGGGTTTTGCCTATTCTTTTACTGCTTCTGATTGTATCTTCGTATTTGGAGTTTTGGGCTGATAAACTGTTTTATTTTGGAAAAAGGATTGTGCCTTTGATGAATTTGCCATATTGGTAGCTTTCTTTACTGATAGACTTGTAGTAGATAACATTTTTTTGATGGTTTGCTTTTGACTTTCTTCTCATGTTGTTACTTGTTTGGAAGGGGATTTGTTTTTCTTTGCCGAGAGTTTTGGGGTGTAGCCTTATAGACTTTTTCTGAAATCCTTATTCTATCCCTGCCTCCAAAGGATGCCCCTAGACCTTGGTGTGCGTCTTAGGATTTTCTTTTTACTGTTTGCGTTGCTCTGAGTCGAGTTGTTTTGATTTCGCCCGAGCAGTTTTGGTTAGTAATCCCTTTTCTTTTTCTTGTTGTAGGACTAGTTGGCCATGTCTTCTCACAAAAATATTGTTGAGACGTCTTCTAAGGTTCCTGAGGGGATGTCTGACTGGTTGGACTCCCTTGTGTTGCTGTGTGTTTCTCTAGCTAACTCTGAATTCTGTGCGGAGCTTAGAAAACATCATTGAATCTGTAGTAGTAGAGATCAAGAGAACAACTATGAATTGGTAGCACCTGATTCTGATGAAAGGGTTTGCTTCCTTGTTCCAACCCAGGGGGAGCATCCCTTTTTTATGCATATGACATCTTTTTTAGTCAGATGAACATCACCCTTCCTTTCACTCCTTTTGAGACCGGTCTGTTGTGGTCGTGTAACGTCGCTCCATCTCAGCTTCATCTGAACTCATGGGGATTTATCAAAATTTTTCAATTAGTTTGTCAAGAATTTGAACTTAAACCTTCTCAAACTCTCTTTCTGTACCTCTTTGTGTTGACCAAGCCTGGGACTACCAAAAAGAAAGCTTCTTGGATTTCTTTTAGGTCTGCCCAGGGACACAAAGTTTTTTCCATGTATGATGAGTCTTTCAGGGATTTTAAGAATTACTTTTTTAAGATCCGAGCTGTTGAAGGAGCTCATCCTTTCTTTTTGGATGAGAATTGCGAGCCCAGCTTTCCCTTAAAATGGCAGAGGAATGTAGTGGTGTCTAGGTACACCTGGGAGATGTTAGACGAAGTTGAGCAAGCTTTTGTAACCATGTTGGAAGAAAACTGGGGGCAGCCTCCCCATCTTGATACTAAGAAATTTGTAGGAAATCCCTTACTTCTCCGAAGTGAGTGGGGTAGGGGTCGACTTCCTTGATATTTGTCGTATTTTGTTTATTTTGTCGAGTTCATTCTTCTTACTTTCTAGTTGATGACTTGGTTTTTTTTGTGTATTTTCAGAGATGGTTAAAAATAATGACTCCACGAGGGCCTTTAAAAAGGCGAAGAAGGCTACTGCGGCCCAAAACATTTCGGCCAAAGTGGTTGGAGAAGGGGCTTCTCGTGTTCCTCCCAAACAGCCTGTGCCGAGCTCTCCTAGCCCGAGAAGGATGATCCCTACCCCTCGGGTCCATATGCTCGATCCTCCCTAGGCTTCTGCTACTGTTTCTTCTCCTACGGCCGTTTCCCCTTCAAAAAGACCTCGGACTGTTGAGCCCTTTAATTTGGATGCTCCTGATTTTGATGCTGTTGGGTCTGTCGACCAGCAGATTGCTCCTTATGGTGTCATTCCTACTGATGATGTCTCTCTTCTTCGACATTTGGATTTTATTACTTAGAGTAGCATCAAGATGGCATATATGGGGGCTGCTCTGTATCGAACCACCCAAGATCTTCCTATCCATGCCACGAAGGCCTTTATGGAGGAGGCTAAATCAGAGTTTGACCGGATTAAGGGTTTGAAGGAGGAGCTCGATGTGAAAGTGACCAGGTTGGAGAAAGAGTTGGAGGGTGAAAAGACTAGAGCTATTGCTTTGGTCGCTTCTACAAAGTTGGCTGAGGATACAACGTTGAAGCATAAGGAGAGTTATGTCACCACTTATAGGGAGATGATGGATCTCAGGGAGAGTTTGGAGTCTGTCCGAGCTGATTATGCCGAGCTTCAAGGTCATCTTGTAGGCAGTGTTAATGCTGCTTATGAGAATTTGAAGGAGCAGCTTGGACAACATTGTGAAGGATGGTAACATTGTCCCTAATAACCCTAATAATGATGATGTCGAGCCTTCTCCTGTGCCTGCTGCCAAAGTCTTTGTTGCGTCGACTTCTTTAACTCCTGCAGCTGAGGTTGGTCATCCCGAGTCGGATCATGATTGTCAGGTCCTGAACCGGGATGATGGGACGGTAGATGCGGTGCCTCTTCAGATTCGTCCTCCTTCACCTCGTAATACTGCAACTAGAAACTCTTTGGATCCTCTATGATTATTCTGGATGTTTTGTACATAGCTCGGCTTGTGGGCTTTGAACTTTTTATATTTTGTAATTTGTGGTTTCTAACTACGGGATTTTAGTTGCTTCTCTGTTAGCAACTTTATTTTTGGAAAAACAAAGTAGCTTCTCAGGTTCTTGGGGTCGACTTTAGGTGGCCTCTTGAATCTTGTTATTATTATAAACTTGTTTCTTTTATGATATGCTTGTCTGCACCTATCTAACACCTTCTAGGTTTCTTTGGGAGTGTTGGAGCCTTATTGTCCGGCCTCTTTTGATTGCCTTCATACTTATAGCTTGATTGTGGATTTCTGGGTCCAACTTGTATGCCTTCTATTGGCCGATTTCTTCATCTCGGCCTGAAGCTATTTTCAGTAACCCATTAGTTTGGACCTTTGTTTGGTCTCTTTTATGGGTTTACCTTTTTTGGTATCTTGGTCGGGCCGGTTTTATCATGCTAGTCCCTTCTAAGTTATTTCTAGTAATCCTCTTTTTGGACCTTTGTCAAGTCTCTTTTAGGGATTACTTTTTATAACTTTTGTTCTGGGCCGACTTCATCACGTCGGTCCCTTCTAAGTTATTTCTAGTAATCTTCTTTTTGGACCTTTGTCAGGTCTCTTTTAGGGATTACTTTTTATAACTTTTGCTCTGGGCCGACTTCATCACGTCGGTCCCTTCTAAGTTATTTCTAGTAATCTTCTTTTCTAGGGCTGGCCAGGCCTCTTTCTAGGGATTTACTTTTTATAACTTTGGTTATTGTGGTCGACTGGTCCGACTTCTTTATGTCGGCCGGTCTTTAAGTTATTTTTAGCGACCCATTTTATTAAGACCTCGTCAGGTCTTTTCTATGGATCACTTTCGATAACTTCTTGCATTATTCTGTTTTTATCGCCTTTTCATCTTTGCCAATTTCGTAGAAATAGGGTTTGATCCCTGTTTGATCGACCTTTTGATGAATTTGGTTTTCATCTTTGTTGGTCTTTACCATGATCATGCAGTGAATTTGATTTTCACTTTCTGCCGATCTGTAGCTTTATAATCGGGCGATGAATTTTTGCGTTTCAGATTAATGCGTCTTGTAAAAGAGGATTTGTAGAGGATCTGAAAAAACTTTATTCAAGATAGAAAAAATGCAAATATATACATGTGGGTGTTTTTCCCTCTAAGTCGGGCGGTTTGTAGATCTTGGCTTGGCACCTCGTTAAAAAACCTTTTCAGAGAAAAGAGTGCATCTTATCCTAAGATCCTTATTACCTCTAACTATAATACCTTTGTAGGTTGCAGGCGTACCATGATCTTGGAAGCTCTCGCCCTTCGAGTTTGGACAGTCTGTAGTAGCCCTTTCCAAGTACTTCTATGACTCGGTAGGGTCCTTTCCAGTTTGTTGCCAATTTTCCTTCTCCTGGTCGAGTTGTTTCGATATCATTTTGGATTAGGACGAGGTCGTTCTCGGCAAAACCTCGTGGCACCACCTTTTGGTTGTATCTTGAAGCTATTCGACATTTTAATGCCTCTTTCCTGATCCGAGCTCTTTCTCGGATTTCTGGAAGTAGGTCGAGTTCTTTCCTTTGAAGTTGGGAGTTGGCCTCTTCACTGTTGTGGATCACTCTGGGTGATCCTTCTTCGACCTCCACTGGGATTATTGCCTCCATTCTGTAAGCTAATCGGAAAGGTGATTCCTTTGTGGTGGAGTGTGGGATTGTCTGATATGCCCATAGGACTTGTAGGAGCTCTTCAGCCCAGGCTCCATTTGCATTCTGCAATCTCCGTTTTAACCCGGCTAATATGACTTTGTTAGCAGCTTCTGCTTGTCCATTGGCCTGAGGGTGTTCTACGGACGTGAATTGGTGTTTTATGTTCAAATCAGCCACCAATTTTCTGAAGCCTGCATCTGTAAATTGAGTGCCATTATCTGTGGTGATGGAGTATGGAACCCCAAACCTTGTGACAATGTTTCTGTAGAGGAATTTTTGACTTCTTTAAGCAATAGCGTTAGCTAGAGGTTCTGCCTCAATCCATTTTGTGAAATAGTCTACTCCCACGATGAGAAATTTGACTTGTCCGGATCCTTGAGGGAAAGGGCCGAGAAGATGGAGTCCCCATTTTGCGAAAGTCCAGGGTGAGGTTACGCTGATAAGTTCCTCTGGTGGGGCGATGTGGAAGTTGGCATGTTTCTGACATGGTGTACATGTCTTTACGAATTTTATTGCTTCTTTTTGTAAAGTTGGCCAGTAAAATCCGGCCCGGAGTAATTTTTTAGTGAGAGCTTACGCTCCGAGGTGGTTGCCACAGATGCCACTGTTTACTTCTTCTAAAACTTCATTTGTGTTGGAAGTCAGCACACATTTTAACAGTGGTGTTGAGATCCCTCTCTTATATAGAGTGTTGTTTATGATGGTGTAGTATTGTGCCACCCGTTTTAACCTCTTTGCCTCCTTCTTTTCTGTAGGGAGTGTTTCTGTTTTGAGGTAGTTGATTATGGAAGTCATCCATCCTTGATCCAAACTTGTTATGGCTAAGACCATTTCTTCCGAGATTGACGGGTTCTGTAGCATTTCCTGTATGAGGCTTCTATTGTTGCCCCCTGGTTTGGTGCTGGCTAGTTTTGAGAGTGCATTAGCTCGAGCATTCAATTCTCGAGGTATGTGATAGACCTCATATTCCCTGAGTTGTTCGAGCTGTTCCCTAGTTTTGTCCAAGTACTTTTTCATGGTGGGATCCTTGGCTTGGTAGCTCCCTGCTATTTGTGAGGTGACTACTTATGAGTCGCTAAAGATAGTAAGCTTTTAAGCTCCAACCTCCTTAGCCAGCTTCAAACCAACTAGTAGTGCTTCATATTCGGCTTGATTGTTTGAAGTGGGGAACCCGAATTTGAGGGAAAGTTCAATTTGGGTTCCCTGATCGCTTTCTAGTATCACGCCTGCGCTACTTCCCATTTTGTTTGAAGAACCATCTACGTATAGACTCCATTCTGTAGGAATTTCTGGGGTGTCCGTAAACTCAGTAGGGAAGTCAGCCAGATACTGTGATTTAATGGATGTCCGAACTTCATATTGAAGGTCGAATTTGGACAACTCGACTGCCCATTGCAAGATTCTTCTTTCTAAGTCTATTTTTTGTAAGATGCCTTTTATGGGCTGATTGGTCCGAACCCTGATGATGTGGGCTTGGAAATACAGGCGAAGTCGTCGAGATGTTAGTATGAGAGCATAGGCAAACTTCTCTATTTTTTGGTAATTCAGTTCGGACCCTTGTAGCGCTTTGCTAATAAAGTATATGGGTTGTTGTCCATTGTTGTCTTCTCGGACCAGTGCTGAGGCTACTGCCCGATTTCCTACTTTAAGGTATAGTACAAGTGGTTCTCATTCCTGTGGTCGAGTTAGAATAGGTGGTTATCCCAAGAACCTTTTGAAGTCCTGGAAGGCCTGCTCGCACTCTGTTGTCCATTTGAACCTCTTTCCTTTCCGTAGAATGGCGTAGAAGGGTAGAGATCTTATTGCCAATTCGGCTAGGAATCTGGACAAGGCTGCCAATCTTCCATTGAGTTGTTGTACCTCTTTGACACAAGTCAGACTCTTCATGTTGAGTATAGCCCGACATTTATCCGGATTTACCTCGATTCCTCTTTGTGTGAGCATAAAACCCAATAATTTACCGGCTTCTACTGCGAAGGTGTATTTTGCCGGGTTGAGTCGCATGCCATGCCTTCTTATTGTGTCGAACACTTGAGTGAGGTCGGACAATAATGACTTTTCTCTTTGTGTCTTTATTAACATGTCGTCCACATAAACTTCCATGACTTTTATGATGTGGTCCGCGAAGACTTTATTCATTAATCTTTGATAAGTCGCTCCTGCATTTTTTGAGTCCGAATAGCATGACTATATAGCAGTAGTTTGCTTTCGGAGTTAAGAATGAGGTTTTTTCTTGGTCAGGAGGGTACATTGGGATTTGATTGTATCCCGAGTAGGCATCCATAAACGAGAGGTATTTGTATCCGGAGGAGGCATCCACCAAGGCGTCGATACTTGGGAGTGGGTAAGGATCTTTTGGGCAGGCTTTGTTGAGATCAGTGTAGTCGGTGCACATCTGCCATTTTCCATTCGATTTTTTCACCAAGACGACATTAGCTAGCCATAGTGGGTATTTGACTTCCCTTATGAATCATGCCTCTAGTAAGGCTTGTACCTGCTCTTCCATAGCTTGGGATCATTCTAGTCCGAGCTTTCTACGTCTCTGCTGTACTAGCCGAGATCCGGGGTAAACAGCCAGCTTGTGGCACATTAGCTCAGGGTCTATGCCCGGCATGTCTGTGGCCTTCCATGCAAAAATATCGACATTGTTTCACAAGAACTGTATGAGGGACTCCTTTTCGTCCCCTTTTAGGATTGTGCCAATATTGGTCGTTTTATCTGGAGTATCTCCAGTTTGAACTTTTTCTGTTTCGCCTTCAGGTTGTGGACGAAGTTCTTCCCATCCTCGAACTCTCCCGAGCTCAATGGTGTGAATTTCTTCTCTTTTACCTTGGAGGTTCAGACTTTCGTTATAGCAGCGGCGCGCTCTCTTCTGGTCTGCTCTTATTATTGCAATTCCTTCTATAGTCAGGAACTTCATGCATAGATATGGAGTTGAGACTACCGCGCCGAGCTAATTTAGCATGGTCCAACCTATCAAGGCATTGTAGGTTGTACCTACGTCGACCACTATGTAGTTTATGCTGAGTGTCCTTGACCGATTTCCTTTTCTAAAGGTGGTGTGCAAGGAGATGTATCCAAGTGGTTGGATTGGAGTGTCTCCCAGCCCGAATAGGTTGTTTGGATATGCTTTGAGCTCTTTTTCATCTAGGCCGAGCTTGTCGAAGGCCATTTTGAATAGAATGTCCTCCGAGCTTCCCTGGTCCACCAACGTGCGGTGGAGATTAGCATTGGCCACTATGATAGTGATGACCATGGGGTTGTCATGCCCTGAGATGATGCCAGCTGCGTCTTCTTTAGTGAATGTGATAATGGGGAGTTCAGGTGCTCCTTCTCCTCCTTCGACATGATATATCTCTTTTAGATATCTTTTGCGAGATGATTTGGAGACCCATCCTCCTGCAAATCTTCCATGTATCATGTGGACATTCCTTTCCGAGGTACGAGGTGGTCGTTCAGTTCGTCCGACCTCTTCGTCCCTTCTTCTTTTTCTTGGCTCATCTGCTTTGTTGGCTAGGTATCGATCTAGCCTCCCCTCTCTTACCAATTTTTCTATAATATTCTTTAAATCGAAGCACTCGTTGTTGGGATGTCCATAGATTCGATGGTATTCACAGTATTCTATCTGATTTCCTATTCTTTTCTTGCTTTTGAGTGGACGGGGTGGGGGTATCTTTTCAGTGTGGAATACTTCTCTATAGATATCCACAAGAGACACCCGAAGAGGGGTGTAATTGTGGTATTTTTTGATCTTCTCCCCCTGCTGATCTTCTTTTTTCTTGGCCTCTTTATCTTTATAGGTGAATCCAGATTTTGAGGTCTCTCCTAATCGGGAGTTTTCCTCCATGTTGATGTATTTTTCTGCTTGTTCTTGGACTTCATTTAGAGATGTGGGATGTTTTTTCGATATGGATTGACTAAAGGGTCCCTCACGTAAGCCATTGATGAGGCCCATAATGGCTGCTTCTGTTGGTAAATTTTGTATATTCAAACATGCCTTGTTGAATATTTCCATGTAATTGCGAAGGTTTTCCCGATCTCCTTGCTTGATCCCTATTTCACTTGGGGCATGTTTAGTTTTATCCTTCTGGATGGAGAATCTGGCTAGGAATTTTTTGGCCAGGTCGTCAAAGCTTGAGATGGACCTGGGGGGCAGGTTGTCAAACCACTTAATTGCTTGTCAGAGTAGTAGGGAAGGCTTTACACTGAGTTACGTCTGAGGCATCAGTGAGATACATTCTGCTTCAGAAATTGCTAAGATGATGGCCGGGGTCTGTCGTGCCATCGTATAGAGTCATGTCAGGAGGTTTAAAGTCTTTTGTGATTTTAGCCTTCATAATCTCCTTGGTGAACGGGTCTTGGTCTTTGTGGGAGCTATCTTCGTGGCTGCATCTGGTATTTTTAGCTTTGAGATTGGCTTCGAACTTTAGGAGCTTGTCTTCTAGTTCATGACGTTGCCTAGCTTCCCTTCGTATGTCTCTTTCAGCTTCCCGTTGATACTCGACCTCTTTTTCGAGTTGTTTTAAGCGGTCCTGAAGTGCCTCCCTGGTTCTCGTGTTTGGTGACTTCTTGTCTTTGTTAGGTTGAGAAGTGTCGTCTATTGTGACCTCTGTATTCTTATGCGGCCCTCTGTTCTCTAAATCAGAGTTGTGGTCATTGTCAAGGTTGTCCACCATGATGATGTGATGACTTCCAGGTCCCCGGCAACGGTGCCAATGTTCCGAGGGTTACTTGAAACTGTGGGTCGATCTCGGACGAGATCTTCTTTGCTGGTCAGAGATGACGTGTTCGGATGGTGAATGGCGGCCGGGATTGTCGTGTCCGACTTGTTGAGCTGGCGATGCTGCTGATCCTTTGTCACCAGAGGGTGGTGGTACCTGCAAGGGACTCCAATGCTTAAGTTAGTGATGACAAGTCATCCTAGCCTGTTTTAGCTAGTCTTTTTCTTTAGTTTTCATTAGAATTATGCACTTTCTTGAGCTACAAGCAAGCTAATTGAGTAGATTTTCATGTTTCCCTTGATTGAACCAACCATATGTGAATTCATGCCATTTCATGAGGTTTTGTGCTATATTTGTGCATATTATGAAAGAATGAATATCTCATGATTTTGAGCATAGCTTTGATTAGTTTGGTTGATTAATGATAGGTGAAGAAAGCTTGGAGAAAGGTTGAAGCAAAGAGGAATGGCTAGAAGTGAAGAATGGAAGTTGAAATTGAACTTGGAGGGTTGAAGTTAGCCCCAACGTTAGCCCCCTAACTTGGAGGCTAACGTTGGGCATGAAAATCACTCCCTGGGCTCCCCACGTTTGAGCCAACGTTAGCCCCCTAACTTGGAGGCTAACGTTGGCACATGAACATGCAAGGAAGAGGCCAACGTTAGCTCCAACGTTAGCCCCCTAACTTGGAGGCTAACGTTGGAACTTGAGAGTTTCTTCCCTGGGCCAGCCAACGTTTGCGCCAACGTTAGCCCCCTAACTTGGAGGCTAACGTTGGCACATGAATCACAAAGGGAGGGGCACCAACGTTTGCGCCAACGTTAGCCCCCTAACATGGAGGCTAACGTTGGCGCCACTAGCACTAAGCATTGCCAACGTTAGGGTCAAAGTTAGACCCCTAACGTTGGCACCAACGTCCAAACCAGAAGGATGTGGCTTGCTGCTATGAAAAGTTGGGGTCAAAGTTAGACCCCTAACTTTGGCCCTAACGTTAAGTCCAGCTTTGGCTAACTTCAAAACCGGTTCAATTGGTTCACTTCGGTTCTTCTTCAATCTTCAAGAGCAATCAACCAAGGCCTCTTTCAACCCATTTCCACCAAGAACAAAGGCCCAACTCAAGGCTTGAAGATCATTTTGGAAAGTGTATAAATAGGATAGAATTCAAGTTATTGGGAGAGCTTTCCTTTTAGAATTTTCATATTAGTTTTCGGAGAGGTTTTGAACTTTAGTTTTCTTTGCTTTCATTGCGTTTATTTTCATTTACACTTGTCTTGGATCTTAGATTGGAGAATTGAAGAAATTCTGTTTCAATCTCAATCTTGGATCTCCCTGTTTTCTTTACTGTTAATTGAATTTCATTTCCGGTTCATTGCTTTTCATCTATTCTCTTTGCAATTTACAATTTCCTTGCAATTGTTCTTGTTGGATCTAGGAAGGCATTGAGATCTAGACTTGGATTTCTAGTCTCTGGGTCCTGAGATCTGAATTTCTCATTTCAATTCCCTGTTTATTGCTTTTTCTGTTCATTTACTTTACTGCTTCAAGATCCGATTCAATCCCAATTCCCTTTCCCTCTTCTGTTTAATGCAATTCAACTTTTCCTTGTTTAATTTCTGCAAACCCACATCCCAATCCCCTTTACATTTCAAGCAATTTTCATCACTTGCACTTTAAGATTCCGTAATTTACATTTCTTGCACTTTAAGTTTCTGCCATTTAATTTCTTGTTCCTTAAGATTCAGCAATTTAATTTCCTGCACTCTTTAATTTCTTGCAATTTACATTCTGCAAGTCACACAACCATAAACCAAATCTTGATTCGCTTGACTAAATCAACCACTAAACTAAAATTGCTCAATCCTTCAATCCCTGTGGGATCGACCTCACTCCCGTGAGTTTTTATTACTTGATACGACCCAGTACACTTGCCGGTTAGTTTTGTGATGTTTTGTGAGGGATTCGTTTCTCACCAAAATATCTCATCAAGTTTTTGGCACCGTTGCCGGGGATTGATCAGATTGACAATGATTAAGTGAGGTGGTAATCTAGATCAAGCACTTTTTCTTTAATTTTGATTAACCCACTAACTGTTTGATTTATTGCTTAAGCTAACTAAAACTTCATTCTAGCAATAGATTGAAGTGCTACTGGTTTGTGTGCTCTTATGTTCTGCTTGTATGTCAGGTACAAGAAGAGCCATACCCAACTTTCATGAACAAGACGAAAGAACTCTCAGGAGGTTAAGGAGAGCTGAAAGAGGGAAAAGCATTGTTGGAGAAGAGGAATCAGACGAAGAATTCCACGAGATGGAAGGAGATACATCTAATCCAGAAGGAGGAGTCAATAATCAACCACCACAGCGGAGAGTATTGGCTTCCTATACCTTTGCAAATGCTAGACATTGTGGAAGCAGCATTCTCACCCCTAATGTCAATGCAAATAACTTTGAACTGAAGCCACAACTCATCACATTGGTCTAGAACAATTGCTCATTTGGGGGAGGACCATTGGAGGATCCAAATCAACATCTATCTACCTTCTTAAGGATCTGTGACACTGTCAAATCCAATGGCGTGAATCCTGAAACTTACAAGCTTCTGCTGTTCCCGTTCTAATTAAGGGATAAGGCTGCACAATGGCTTGAAACTTTTCCCCAAGGAAGTATCACTAGTTGGGATGACTTGGTGACTAAATTTCTAGCTAAATTCTATCCACCCCAAAGAGTCATCAGGCTGAAAACCGAGGTGCAGACATTCACACAATTAGATGCTGAATCCTTGTATGAAGCATGGGAGAGGTACAAAGCCTTAATCAGAAAGTGTCCTCCAGAGATGTTCAATGAATGGGACGTGCTGCAAAATTTTTATGAAGGCCTAACATTGAAATCTCAAGAGGCATTAGATTATTCTGCTGGAGGTTCACTACAACTAATGAAAACTGCTGAGGAAGCTCAGAATCTTGTGGATATGGTGGCCAACAACCAATATTTCTTTGCTCATCAAAGAAGCCGCCAACCATCACAAAGAAGAGGAGTAATGGAACTAGAAGGAGTGGATTCAATCCTAGCTCAAAACAAGATGATGCAGCAGCAAATTCAACAACAATTTGAGCAAATGGCCAAGAGGATTGATAGTCTCCAAGTTGCAGCAGTCAACACTAGCCAACCATCAACCACATGGGGACAGAGTGAAGAAACTCAAGAAGAGCAACAACAAGAACAAGTACAGTATATGCACAACCAAGGACCAAATGAAGTGTATGGTGATACATACAATCCATCCTGGAAAAACCACCCAAACCTCAGATGGGGAGATAACCATACCCAAAACCAACAACCATGGCAGAGGAACTCAAATCAACACAATCCAAGAAACAACCAAAATCACAACCAGCAGCAGACTAACCAAAACCCCTACAGAAAACCTTAAAACAATTACCCCAACCTCAACCAATACCAATCTAATAACCAACCCACCAACCAAAATGCCTACCATCCATCACCCACATCTCATAACCCACCTCAAATATCACCTGAAGCCCAAAGAATCACTCACTTGGAGGCCATGATAGACAAAATGTTGAAACACCAAGAAATGGTAGCCAAGAATCAGGAAGCCTCTATAAAGAGCCTAGAGAGACAGATGGGGCAACTCTCCAAGCAAGTATCTGTTGAGAGACCTTCAAACGCACTGCCCAGTGACACAATTCCAAATCCCAAGGAGGAACGCAAGGCAATACAATTAAGAAGTGGAAGAACATTGACAAGCAACAATGACACTACAAGGAAGCCAGCAGAAAACATCGAAGAACCAACAGAGGATGAAAATCAAACAAAGGCAGATGAGGATAAGGAGCAAGATGTGATGCCAAACAAAGACACTGAGAAACTCAAAGAGAAGAACAACCAGCCACATAGCTCAAAGGAAGTAACTCAGGGGCAGCAGCAAATGGGAAAAAGCATCACACCTCCACTGCCTTATCCTCAGAGGTTCAACAAAGAGATTAAAGACAAACATTTTCACAAATTCCTTGAGATTTTTAAAAAGCTGGAAATCAATATTCCCTTGGCTGAAGCACTTGAACAGATGCCTCTATATTCCAAGTTTCTAAAGGATCTTATCAACAAGAAAAGAAGTTGGCTTGAAAGGGAAACCATACTACTCACCGAGGAATGCAGTGCTGTGATTCAACGGGGTATTCCACCAAAACTTAAGGATCCGGGAAGCTTTGTAGTCTCATGCACTATTGGCAAGATAATTCTCAACAAGGCTCTCTGTGACCTGGGTGCCAGCATCAATTTAATGCCTCTCTCAATGATGAGAAAACTTGCAATAGAAGAACTTAAACCCACCAGGATGTCACTAGTCATGGCTGACAGATCAATCAAGACACCTAATGGGATTGTGGAGAATCTGTTGGTGAAGATTGGGGAGTTTATTTTCCCAGCAGATTTTGTAATTTTGGACACTGAAGAAGAAGGAAACGACTCAATCATTCTGGGAAGGCCATTCCTACATACAGCAAGGGCCATTATTGATGTAGAAAAAGGAGAAATGACCTTCAGGGTCCATAATGAACAAATGATCATAAATGTGTTCAAATCAATGCAAAACGCTCCTGAGCAAGAAGATTATATGAGAGTGGATATGATAGACAGTTTGGTGGAAGAAACAGTGGAAGAAAATTTCCAAGAGCAAGAAGGAAATCAAGGGGCAACAGAGGAACAAGTGGCTGAGACCTCTACTGAGCAAGATGAAAGGCAAGATAAGAAGGAAGATGTACAAAGACAAGAACTGAAACCCTTACCCACCCATCTCAAATATGCATTCCTTGGCACATCGGAGAGCTTCCCAGTAATCATTAATTCTTCCCTGACAAAGAAGGAAGAAGGAGAACTTCTTGATGTACTCAAAGCTCACAAAGATGCTTTAGGGTGGACCATTGATGACCTGAAGGGAATCAGCCCTGCAGTATGTATGCATAAGATCCTCTTAGAAGATAATTCCAAACCAGTGGTTCAACCGCAAAGAAGATTAAATCCCACAATGAAGGAAGTTGTCCAGAAGGAAGTGATGAAGTTGTGGAATGCAGGGATAATCTTCCCAATATCTGACAGCCCATGGGTAAGCCCGGTTCAAGTTGTACCAAAGAAGGGAGGGATGACGGTCATCACTAATGAAAAGAATGAGTTGATCCCTACTAGAACAGTGACTGGGTGGAGAATGTGCATAGACTATAGAAGATTGAATGATGCCACCAGGAAGGATCATTTCCCTCTCCCATTCATTGATCAGATGCTGGAAAGGTTAGCCGGCCATGCCTATTACTGCTTTTTGGACGGATATTCTGGGTATAATCAAATCGTGGTGGACCCCAAGGACCAAGAAAAAACTGCCTTTACATGTCCATTTGGAGTTTTTGCATATCGGAGGATGCCCTTTGGGCTCTGCAACGCCCCTGCCACATTTCAAAGGTGTATGCTCTCCATTTTCTCTGATATGGTCGAAAAATTTTTAGAAGTTTTCATGGATGACTTCTCTGTTTTTGGTGATAATTTCAATGCTTTCCTAAACCATTTAACCCTTGTCTTGAAACGGTGCCAAGAAACCAATTTGGTTTTAAACTGGGAGAAATGCCATTTCATGGTACCCGAAGGGATTGTTCTTGGCCATAAAGTTTCAAAAAAGGGGATAGAGGTTGATAAGGCAAAGGTTGAGATTATAGAAAAACTCCCTCCACCAATTAATGTAAAATCTGTTAGAAGTTTCTTGGGGCATGCCGGATTTTACAGAAGGTTTATCAAGGACTTTTCAAAAATAGCCAAACCTTTGAGTAATCTGTTAATGCTTGATAACCCTTTTGTTTTTGATGAAAACTGCCAGCATGCCTTTGAAACTTTAAAAAATAGACTCACAACAGCACCAATCATCACACCTCCAGATTGGGAATTACCTTTTGAACTCATGTGTGATGCAAGTGATCTTGCAATTGGTGCTGTACTTGGGCAGAAAAAGGGGAATTTGCATCATGTCATATATTATGCAAGTAAAGTGTTGAATGAGACCCAAAGAAATTACACCACAACAGAAAAGGAATTGCTAGCTGTAGTCTATGCATTTGATAAGTTTAGATCATATCTAGTAGGATCCAAGGTTGTGGTCTACACTGATCATGCTGCACTTAAGTATTTGATGTCAAAGCAGGATGCTAAACCAAGACTCATCAGATGGATACTGCTCTTACAAGAATTTGACATAGAGATAAAAGATAGGAAGGGCACTGAGAATCAGGTCGCTGATCATCTGTCGAGGTTACCACAAGAAACAAATCAGAAAGCTTCCCAGCCCATAAATGAAAACTTCCCAGATGAGTACCTCCTGCAAATCCAGCAAGCACCTTGGTTTGCTGACATAGCAAATTACAAAGTGGGAAGGAAGATACCCCAAGAATTCTCTAAGCAACAAGTGAAGAAGTTGATCAAAGAAGCAAGGAAATTTTCATGGGATGAACCCTTCTTATTCAAGAGATGCTCTGATGGAGTGATCAGGAGGTGTATTCCTGAAAGTGAAGTGAGGGACATCTTGTGGCATTGTCATGGTTCAGCTTATGGTGGACACTTTGGCCCAGAAAAAACAGCCGCAAAAATACTGCAGAGTGGCTTCTATTGGCCAACTATTTTCAAGGATGCCAGAGAATATATACACCAATGTAATGAATGCCAGAAAGCAGGAGGATTAACAAGAAGGAATGAGATGCCTCAAAATTTTATCTTAGAATTAGAATTGTTCGATCTATGGGGAATTGATTTCATGGGGCCTTTTCCTCCTTCCTATTCTTTTAGATACATCCTGGTAGCAGTGGAATATGTCTCAAAATGGGTAGAAGCCATAGCCACAACCACCTGTGATGCACAGATCGTCCTCCAATTCCTCTAAAAGCACATCTTCACTAGGTTTGGAGTGCCCAAAGGTCTTATTAGTGATGGTGGTAGTCACTTTTGCAACAAACAAATGGAGAAACTCCTCCACAAGTATGGAGTAATTCACAAAGTAGCCACACCTTACCATCCTCAGACTAATGGCCAAGCTGAACTTGCAAATAGAGAATTAAAGAAGATTCTAGAGAAAACAGTGGGAATCACAAGGAAAGATTGGGCTAGAAAACTAGATGATGCATTGTAGGCGTATAGGACAGCTTTCAAAACTCCTATTGGCAAGTCACCCTTCCAGCTATTGTATGGCAAATCCTGCCATCTCCCTGTAGAGCTAGAACACAGAGCTTTCTGGGCCACTAAACTCCTTAACCTTGATCCCCAAGCTGCAGGAGAAAAAAGGTTGTTACAACTAAATGAACTGGATGAATTCAGACTGGAAGCCTATGAAAATGCGAAGATATACAAGGAGAAAGCTAAGAAGTGGCATGACAACAAGATCACAAAGAAGGAATTCAAGCCAGGACAGCAAGTGCTCCTGTATAATTCGAGGCTTAAAATCTTCCTTGGCAAACTGAAGTCTAAATGGACTGGCCCATACTTGGTGACAAAGATTTTTCCCTATGGGAATATTGAACTGCTAGATGAGACAACAAAGAATCAATTCACTGTAAATGGTCACAGAGCAAAGTTGTACTTGGGAGGACAATGGGTTAAAGAAAAAGAGGTTCAGCACCTACAGCCCTCTTAAAAAGAATTGAAAGGTGTCAAGCTAATGACAATAAAAGAGCGCTTGTTGGGAGGCAACCCAACCGGAGGTAGTTTTCTTTTCATAGTTATTTCAATAAAAAGGTTAAAAGATTGGTATGTATTGCAAGGAGCTAAGTTTGGTGTTTCACACCAAAACAAATTAAGGGAGAATAAAGGATTCTAAGTTTGGTGTTCCACCAAAATCCTACTTACAAGCACATTCTCACTTTCTACATAAAAGGATTACTAGCTCCAAGCAATCTGATAAATCATTTAATCATTCTCTGTTTCTAGTTTTTAGTTTTATTATCTTTAGCAAAGACTTAGGCTTTCTCATAGAGTTATGCATAAGAAACATGGCAAGGGACTAAGTTTGGTGTTCACACACCAAAGTAAGTTCAAACGCCTACAAGAAAGTCTTGCACACTAACCAGTCTTCTAAGGGCTTGAGAAACAAGCAACTTCCATTAACACTACAGGAATTCAATCACTCTCTTGGGAGGACTATACACCATTAGCTGAGAGAAAGAAGAAGAAACCACCAAGAGGTTATATTGACCCTTAACTCCATCAGCATTGAATTGCTCTAAAATTGGAAGTGTGAATATGCCCATTTTAACAGTAACTGTTAGTGTAATCATCTGTGCATCATTTATATTTGTTTCTTTCAAAATAAATAGGCTAGTTTTTATGTTGGCTTGTGTGTTCATTTTCACTTTACAAGAAGTATGTATTGTCCCCTGCATCTTTAAATTCAATAAAAGAACAGTTTGAATGTGAAGTGAAATGGTCTCTGTTAGTTAGAAGTAGAATAAAAGTAAGTGGTGGTATGTGTGTGATTGTATAATAGCTCACTTTTAGTGAATAAAGAGCTAGGATATCCCTTTCTAAGTAAAGAGTGGCTGCTGTCTATGAATCTCAATTGAATTAAATTCCTTGGTTAGAAAGAAAAACAAAAAGAAGGAAAGAAGAAAAAGATAGCCAAAAAGTGGCAAAACAAAAGAAAAACAAAAAGAAACAAAGCTGGACACCAATAGCTTGAACCTTAAAATATATGCCTGTGATGACTTTGTACTAGGATCTGCTTGGATTAGTAAGCTCTTAGGAGTGCCTCAACACTTGGTGACTTGGGTTAACTAACCCGGGATCATCAGCTGAAAGTCCACTATCAAGAGCAACCTAACTACAAGGCATTTAGTAGCCCAAAGAGGTGCTGGGCATCAATGTTTTAAGAAGGAATGTGAGCCAAGTGTCTATGGTGAATAATGTGTCAAGTATAAAGAAAAGAAAATGAACTTGCTACACATGACACTCAAATAAAGCTTATGAACAAAGTAATAACCAAGGATAAAGGAATAATGAGATGTCATAGCAGTATGTCACTTGAAGCTTGAAGGAGACTTTCTAGGCCTAGAAATCAATAAGAAGTAAGTATTTACATATCCACACAAAACCCCATGAACTATCAATAATACTCTGCTAGCATGAACTTCCTCTTCCATTTCATTCTTTCTTCTTAATAATTCATTTCTTGCTTGGGGACAAGCAAGCTTTAAGTTTGGTGTTGTGATGACAAGTCATCCTAGCCTGTTTTAGCTAGTCTTTTTCTTTAGTTTTCATTAGAATTATGCACTTTCTTGAGCTACAAGCAAGCTAATTGAGTAGATTTTCATGTTTCCCTTGATTGAACCAACCATATGTGAATTCATGCCATTTCATGAGGTTTTGTGCTATATTTGTGCATATTATGAAAGAATGAATATCTCATGATTTTGAGCATAGCTTTGATTAGTTTGGTTGATTAATGATAGGTGAAGAAAGCTTGGAGAAAGGTTGAAGCAAAGAGGAATGGCTAGAAGTGAAGAATGGAAGTTGAAATTGAACTTGGAGGGTTGAAGTTAGCCCCAACGTTAGCCCCCTAACTTGGAGGCTAACGTTGGGCATGAAAATCACTCCCTGGGCTCCCCACGTTTGAGCCAACGTTAGCCCCCTAACTTGGAGGCTAACGTTGGCACATGAACATGCAAGGAAGAGGCCAATGTTAGCTCCAACGTTAGCCCCCTAACTTGGAGGCTAACGTTGGAACTTGAGAGTTTCTTCCCTGGGCCAGCCAACGTTTGTGCCAACGTTAGCCCCCTAACTTGGAGGCTAACGTTGGCACATGAATCACAAAGGGAGGGGCACCAACGTTTGCGCCAACGTTAGCCCCCTAACTTGGAGGCTAACGTTGGCGCCACTAGCACTAAGCATTGCCAACGTTAGGGTCAAAGTTAGACCCCTAACGTTGGCACCAACGTCCAAACCAGAAGGATGTGGCTTGCTGCTATGAAAAGTTGGGGTCAAAGTTAGACCCCTAACTTTGGCCCTAACGTTAAGTCCAGCTTTGGCTAACTTCAAAACCGGTTCAATTGGTTCACTTCGGTTCTTCTTCAATCTTCAAGAGCAATCAACCAAGGCCTCTTTCAACCCATTTCCACCAAGAACAAAGGCCCAACTCAAGGCTTGAAGATCATTTTGAAAAGTGTATAAATAGGATAGAATTCAAGTTATTGGGAGAGCTTTCCTTTTAGAATTTTCATATTAGTTTTCGGAGAGCTTTTGAACTTTAATTTTCTTTGCTTTCATTGCGTTTATTTTCATTTACACTTGTCTTGGATCTTAGATTGGAGAATTGAAGAAATTCTGTTTCAATCTCAATCTTGGATCTCCCTGTTTTCTTTACTGTTAATTGAATTTCATTTCCGGTTCATTGCTTTTCATCTATTCTCTTTGCAATTTACAATTTCCTTGCAATTGTTCTTGTCGGATCTAGGAAGGCATTGAGATCTAGACTTGGATTTCTAGTCTCTGGGTCCTGAGATCTGAATTTCTCATTTCAATTCCCTGTTTATTGCTTTTTCTGTTCATTTACTTTACTGCTTCAAGATCCGGTTCAATCCCAATTCCCTTTCCCTCTTCTGTTTAATGCAATTCAACTTTTCCTTGTTTAATTTCTGCAAACCCACATCCCAATCCCCTTTACATTTCAAGCAATTTTCATTACTTGCACTTTAAGATTCCGTAATTTACATTTCTTGCACTTTAAGTTTCTGCCATTTAATTTCTTGTTCCTTAAGATTCAGCAATTTAATTTCCTGCACTCTTTAATTTCTTGCAGTTTACATTCTGCAAGTCACACAACCATAAACCAAATCTTGATTCGCTTGACTAAATCAACCACTAAACTGAAATTGCTCAATCCTTCAATCCCTATGGGATCGACCTCACTCCCGTGAGTTTTTATTACTTGATACGACCCGGTACACTTGCCGGTTAGTTTTGTGATGTTTTGTGAGGGATTCGTTTCTCACCAAAATATCTCATCAGTTAGCAAGGGTATTAAGCAGGTTTTTTAGTAGAATCAGAGTATGAGTTATACCTGGGTGCTACAGTGTATCTATAATAGTGTGGAGTGACCTTCTTGGAGATAAGATAGTTATCTTATCTTATCTTATCTTATCCTTGAGTGAGGTCATCTTATCTTCAAGGGAACCGCCCTTCTCTTTATAGGCTTAGACTGCCTTTGGATTTGGGTTGTGTTCCTCTGTTTGGGCCCTATTTGGGCTTTTCCTGACAATTCAGCCGAGCTCTTTGAGAAGAGGTCGGATAATCCTGACCTGAAGAGGTCGGTTGACTTGTCGTCTAAACATCCCGGGTTGGACAGTTTGACCCAAGGTATGAACAGAACCATTGATGTTGTCCCACTTGCGACCCGTCCTCCTTCACCTCGGGATGCTGCCACTGGGGAGTCTTTAAATCCTTTGTAATTTGTTTGAGTATCTATATGGCCCGGCTTGTGGGTCTTTGAACCCTATTTTTTGTAATTTTGGATGATTTGACTCTTGTTGACGTTAGGTTGCTTTACTTAGTAACTTTTTCCTTTTAAAAAACAAATACTTTCAAGCTCTTGAGGTCGATTTCGAGGTTGCCTTCTTGAGATTTTATTATAGTATCTTTTTTGCTATACTGGTGTTCATACCCTGGGTCGAGCTGTATGACCTGGGCTGATTGACAACAAGTCGACCGACCTCTTCAAGTCCGGATTACCCGACCTCTTCTTAAAGAGTTCGGCTAAGTCACCAGGAGAAGCCCAAAAAGGGCCCAAATAGAGGAACATGACCCAAGTCCAAAGGCAGCCCAAGCCTAGAAAGATAAGGGCGGTTACCTTAAAGATAAGATAACTCCACTCAAAGGTAAGATAAGATAACTATCTTACCTCCAGAAAAGATCACTCTACAACATTATAAATACACTAGAGCACCCAGGTATAACTCATACTCTGATTCTACAAAAAACCTGCTTAATACCCTTGCTAACTTAAGCATCGGAGTCCCTTGTAGGTACCACCACCCTCTGGTAACGAAGGATCAGCACCACAACCAAGTCCAACAAGTCAGACACGGTGGCTTCGGCCACCATCATCAAGTCGGACACAATAGCGCCGACCAATACAGAAGATCTCGTCCGAGATCGATCTACAATTTTAGGTAACCCACGGAACATTGGCGCCATTGCTGGGGAACCTAGAAGTCATCCCATTATCATGGCGGATAACCTTGACAACGATTGGTACGCGAATTGTTTGTTCCCCACAACGGCGCCAAAAACTTGGTGCGCGTGACGTGGTCTCAATGTAACAACCCTAGTTTTTGAAAATTAAATAATTAGCTATTTGTGATTTATTTTAAGAAAATTATTTTACTAAAGGTAATTAAATGGAGTTTCATAATAATTGCAGTTTAAATTAATTAGAATTTTTGTATAATCTTTATTAGATATTTGGTATAAATGAAATTATAATTTTGGTAATTGAAAAATAAAAAGAATTGTATAATTTAATTTAAATAAATTCTATTTTGAATAAATTATATTATTAACTTGGACTCCTAGAAATTATTTTATTAGAAATGATTAGATTAACTTTTATAAATACTTTAAGTTTAAGTCAATTAATATTTTTGTACAATTTTTATTATTAGTTATTTTACAATTTGAAATTAATATTCCGGTGATAGAAAAATAATGAAAAAAATTATACCATTTGATTTGAATAATTAATATTGAGTTTAAAACTATATTTTATAAGAATATGATTAATATGTTCATTTTATATTTTAAATTAGAAATAATTGATTGAATTTAGCAATATGTTGATAAATAATGTTCCTAAATATTTTTAATAGAGTATATTTGATTTTAAAATTTCTCTACCCTCCAATTTTATCAAAATATCTATTTATGTTTATCCATATTACTTTATAAAATCCCTAATTCCTAAACCTAAATTCCCAAATTGAATCAGAAATCCTAATTCCCAAATCCCAAAAACCCTAACCCTAATTTCTTATCCCAGCCACCCAAAACACCCCTCCAACGTAATACATGCTTCAGAATAGAACATCAGAGAGGGAGAGTGAGGAGTCAGGGGTGAACCAGGAGAGGGGAAACCGGAGAAGAGTGAGCCGCGCCTAGCCATCGTCCAGCTCCACTCGCTCCGCCGCACCTCTCGTCACCATCAGGTTCGCTGTCACTGCCGCCTCCATGAAACCCGCCGCCGAGCTGCTTGACGGCGTCATTCCGTCCATAGAACCATGAGTCACACCGCTGTCACTGAAAGGGGGAGGGAGAAGACGCGATGCTGGAGGAGCGTGACCCGCTGCACCGCTGTGGGTCCTTTGCCATCGAGCTCGAAGGAGCAAGGGAGAACGACGTTGGGTTTGAGGGAGACAGAGGTGGAGTGGCGCGAGGTGGAAGGCGAGCTGTTCGCGTTGCCGTTTGTGCCACCGTTGCTAAGCCATAGGGCCGCCGCCGCCGGTCTCACCGCTGTGCGTCGCCGTCCAAAGCAGAGAGTCACGATGGAGCTCCGTTTAGGCTTCTCTGTCCGCTGAGAGAGGAGCTTATGGGTGGAGGAAGGCCAGTTGAGGGAGAGAATGCCGTTGAGTGGGGTAAACGCCTCTACCGTGCTTCTTGGTCATTGGTGGTGGAGCCGCGTCGCCGTCACCCCTGGGCTGCCGTTCCTGCTGCCGTCGTTTCCTCGTTCTGTTATTATTGTCTAATTGAGGTAAGGCATTCTGGTTCTTGCTTTAGTTTGAGTTAGCATAGAGTTTCCAAAAATTTTACTGTTATCATATTAGAATTCACTATTTCTGATTGCTGCTGTGACCACCTCACGTTGCTGCCGGCTCTATTTGGAGATTGCTAGTGCTATTGGAGTCACCGGGAACCAATGTTGGAGCCGCTCTTGATGATTTTGATGCTGCTACGTAGGTCCCGAGCTGCTGTGTTGTTGCCAGAGGAAGGGAACTCATAGGAAAAACGTCACCGAGGCTGCTGCTTGGTTTAATTGCGTTGTTAATGCGATATTGAGGTAGGGGATTTAACGTTTTTAATTTAGAATGCCTATAAAGTTATTTGGATAAGTGCAAATGGTTAAGAATTTCTTAATTGACATGAATGATTTGAAATGCATTTGAAATTAGTTAGTTGTTGTGATTATTCTGAGCTGTGATTGAATTTAGATGCTGTTGTGAATAATGATTAATTTAGTATAGTTTATTAAATTGAAATATGCCGAGTTAATTATTGAAAAGCTGTGGTATGGATAACTGATGAATTGAGTTTTGATTATTGCTGTGAATGTAATTAGTTTTGTTGTTATGAGAGACTAATTGATAGAAATAAGCTTGGTTTGAAGTTGTGAAATTTGGAATAACTTTGATGATGTTTTAGTACTTCTATTGGATTATTGAATTCAGGTTAAGGCTGCGAATGTCTTTGGGCTTTGTTGTGAGTGTTTGAAGTTGTAATTGATATTGTTTTCTCTGATATGGATGGAATTGAGTTGAATTATAACTGTAGTTGGTGATTGATTTGATGATTGTGCGTACTGGATGTTGTAAGGGGTAGAATAAATGGTGTTACTTTTGTTGCTGAGCTTGCTGGTGTGAATTGATGAGTTATTGTGTGTTTGAATGATGATGAGTGTATATGGAAAATTATGCTTGGCATAGTGTAGAAAAGAAAAGGTTTGATGATGCTTAAGTACTTGACATCGTGTGAATTATTGATTCTGGGTTCTTGGGCTATGTTGGCAATGAAGAAAATTTTGAATAACTAGAAAGAGGTTAAACGTGTGATTTTGGAAGGGTTATAAGTTCAAATGTGGTTTTTGATAAGTAAGTTTGTTGAAAATGCTTAAGGCAGAATTTCTGCATACATGACAGTAGAAAGAATCAATTTCTGGGAGCATCCCAGGTCATATACTTGAATGAAAATATTTTTTCATGAAACTTTACTGTGTTTTGAGCATCTCATAAAAAATTCAGAATTTATTGATGAGTATTTTGGGAGAAATGAATTTTTGAAGATTGATGGTTTCTGCAGAAAATTCTGTTTCTTTACTGCAGAAGCACCAACTTCCAACTCACTTAACTTTCAATTCTGGTAAGTATTTGAGCTGAAACCAACGGCATTTTCAAGTTTCCTGTGTCCACAATCTTCATTTTAAATTTCATTTCAATATCCTATTTAACCAAGTAGATATGTTGAAAAGAGTATGGATAACTCATTGGATTTTGGAAACCGAATTCTAAAAGGCCTGGCTGTGTTTCTCACTTCATAATTTTTTGATATGACATGGTATTAATCTGGAATTTGATTCAATAAAAAGCTAAAAGAGTCTTGTTTGAGGTCGTGAATTTTGAAAGGCATTGGGTGAAAACTGGATTTTTAAGGAATTTATCAAACTTACTACTTGCTGCTGTTTTTCTGCATTTTCTTAGGAAACAATAACAGAATTATATGAGAGATGGTACAAGTTTTTATTGTGACCAAATTACCTCAACACCAAATTTCTTGGAATACTAGTTTATTGAGTTTAATTTTGAAAGAATCCTATGATAAGTGAAAGTTAGTTACGAATTGATGAGGTAAAAGTTGAATTGATGGGTTATATGGGAATTGTGGGTTATGACCGAACTGTTGGCTATTGTAAATTGTGAATTTTCTGACTGATTTGAGAACCTCTTATTTGGTAGTTGTTGAGGAAAGGGGGAGACTTGTTGAGAAAACCCGTAAGGGTGGCTAAGTCCGAGTTTTAGGGGAGGTGCTACCGAAATTTTATAAAATTTGAGGTTTTATTTGAGAAGTTATTTTAGAAGATTTGGATTTGAAAAATAATTATTTAAGTTTTATTTGATTACTTCTAATGAGAGGCTATGTTTTGAAAGGTGTTTAATGAAATTAAAATAAATGATTTTCTTAAGTCTTTTGATAGAGGACTAAACTGAAAAATAGTTTTAAAGTTGGCTTGACTCAAGGTTGCTAAAGCAGAGATTATGAATCGAATTGATGATTGAGATTTTTGCGAACGAATGCTTGAGAAAGTTAAAAAAGGTTTAAGAAAATATGTTAAGTATTCAAAGGGAAAAGAGAATGGGGAACTGATATATGGATTGTTGAGTTTTAGAAAGGAAAATGAAAAGTGATAAAATACGGGAAAACCCCACGAACTGTTAGTTGTTTAACTACGGAGAAAATCCATGAATTGATAATTGGTAAAATTCGGGAAGTACCCACGAACTGAATGATCATTGATCTCGGGAAAAACCTATAGATTGTTATTTGTTTTATATGCGGGAAAAACCCATGGACTGATAATCATTGATTATGGGAATAACCCATGAATTGTTGTATGTTGATCTCGGGTATAGCCCATGAACTGAAGATCAATGTTTGCTGTGTATTGATCTCAGGTATAACCCACGAACTGAAGATCGCTGTGTTATTGTGTATTGATCTCGGGTATAACCCACGAACTGAAGATCTCTGTTTTGTTTGTGAATTGATTTTGGGGACGCCCACGAACTGAGGATCATTGTTTCCCCTTGTGCGTATATTATGGGGTCGGGCTTTGCGCCGACTGCCGGTAGTCACGAAGGAGTGGTATTCTTACCACCGACACATATGCACTAAGGACACAAAGGGAAGCCATATCTGGGACTTGTTCCTAGGTAATGTCGGGTTGCAGGGTGTAAACCGACACATGAGCTCATGGCCTGCTTAGGACAAACATGCATCATATTGGTTGTGCATTTGCATTTGGTTGTGTTTGCTTATATTACTTCTCTGTGATTGTGTTGTTTGTTTTATTGTGATTTGTTTGTGTGTTTAATTGAGTTTCTTACTTGTGTTAGTAGTCTGTGAATGTGTAGAGATGATTGATAACTGTTTGTTGTGACTGAGAATCAATTATGTGGCTGAAAGATATTTAATATGTCAAATTTTGTGATTAAGATCTATTTTGGGTTTAGGAATCTAAAGAAAGTAACTATTTATCTAAAGTAAGATTAAAAAGTATTTCAAAGGGTTGACAAAGAATGTTTATTAAGAAAAGTTAATTATTTGCATGTTAATCATTACTTTTACGGCATTCCCATTCCCTACTGAGAACGTGTGGTTTGTTCTCACCCCAAATTTTCCACCCTTTCAGTGATACAGGTTCGAAAATTCAGTTTGAAGCTGCGGGCGATTCTAGAATTTATTTATGAATTAAGTGTATGAGTTAATTTGCTTTCATAGAGTTCCCTCGCTCTTACTGCTTAAGGATTTATTTTATGCAGAGGGATAGGAGTTGTACCTGAATTTTATTTAAATTCTTTTGTATAATATTACTATTATTAATAATTATGTGATTATTATTACTTGGTGATGTTTGCTATATGATTTTAATTAATAAAAACAAAAATTTCTGGTATTTTTACTAAAATTTGAATCGCGATATCGAACTAAAGGCTTAATAGTAAATAGTTAATAAGGTAAACAGGTCAGTAACGCCTTACTTTTGGTTCGATCATGACGTATTGGAAGTTGGGTCGTTACACTCAACACTTCTTCACAACTCAGCGTAACTGTTGCGTGGGTTACCTGAAACTGGAGGTCGATCTTGGATGAGATCTTCTGTAATGGTCGGAGATGACGTGTCCAGCTGGCTGGTGGCGGCCGCAGCTGTTGTGTCCGACTTGTTGGACTTGCTGCACTGCTGATCCTTCGCCACCGGAGGGTGGAGGGTACCTGCAAGAGACTCCGATGCCTAAGTTAGCACGGGTATTAAGCAGGTTTTTAGTAGAATCAGAGTATGAGTTATACTTGGGTGCTCCAGTGTATTTATAATGGTGTGATAGTGACCTTCTTAGATAAGATAAGTTAGTTATCTTATCTTATCTTTATCTTTTGAGTTGAGGTCAGCTTATCTTCAAGGGAACCGCCCTTATCTCTATAGGCTCGTACGGCCTGTGGATTTGGGTCGTGTTCCTCTATTTGGGCTCTTTATTGGGCTCTCTTGTTGATTTGGCCGACCTCTTTGAGAAGAGGTCGGGTAGCCTGACCTAAAGAGGTCGGTCGCTTTGTCGCCAATCATCCCAGGTCGGGTAGCTCGACCCTGGGTATGAACAGTGCCCCTGCTTGAGCTCGGTCTTTTTGTTGAGGTCGAGTCTTTGACTTCGATCCTTCTCTGACGAAGCCGAACTCAAGCATTTTGTCAATTTCTTCCTTTTGTGGAATATTTTGAATGTAGAACATTTTCCTCTAAAAGCGCGCGCTTTTATATCAGCGCTTTGTTCTTGGGAACGTGAAAGGGTTTAATACCTTCATTAATTGGTATTAACTGCCCCGTTTTCTCTTGGCTTTTATTTTGAGTTTTCTAAATCAAAAATAGTTTCTCTTCTTCACTTTTCTTCGTAACTTCTCCCTTTACTCTCTCATTTTCTGTTTCTTGCCTGAAGTTCGTAGTTCCTTCCCGCAACGTCTATTCTGCTACTACTTTCTGTGGAAGAGGGGCGATTTCCAGACTTCTCCTTCCATCTTCGCAGTTTTCCGCTTCGAGGGGTGGCTTTGTTGCTTCTGCTCTTCAGCTTTCTTTCGAGGTTTTCTTCTATTCTCCAGGTTTGATTTTTCTTCCTCTGTTTCTTTATATGTCTGGTTTTAGAAAGTTTGATTTTTGCTCCGAGAAAGTTTGGATCTTTCTGATTGTTGTGTGTTCTGGAATTCTTCGTTTTTTGTGCGAATCATTTGCTTTTCTTGTTGCCTGAATCTTTTTTTAGGGCTTTTGCATGTTGTCGCCATTTCTGCTTGCGCCTTCGATGGTTTTTGCTTGATTCTGAAAAAGTTTGCGTCTTTGATAATTTTCTGCTTGGCATTTTGATGTTTGACAATGCTTTTTGCTGATAGACTGTAGAAAGGTAGTGTTCATACCCTGGGTCGAGATGACCGAGCCGGGATGTTCAGTAGCAAAGTGACCGACCTCTTTAGGTCAAGCGGACCGACTTCTTTACGAAGAAGTCGGCCAAAGCGACAGGAAAAGCCCAAAGAAGGGTCCAACTCAAGGAATACGACCCAGATCCAAAGGCAGCCCAAGCCGATAGAGACAAGGGCGGTTCCACGGAAGATAAGCTGACCTCAACAAAAGATAAGATAAGATAAAATAACTAACTTATCTTATCCAAAGAAGGTCACATCTCACTGCTATAAATATACTGGAGCACCCACGTATAACTCATACTCTGATTCTACTAAAAACCTGCTTAATACCCGTGCTAACTTAAGCATCAGAGTCTCTTGCAGGTACCTCCCACAAGTCGGACACAACAGCTCCGGCCGCCACCCGCCAGCCGGACCAGCCATCTCCGACCAGTACAAAAGATCTCATCTGAGATCGACCTCCAGTTTCAGGTAACCCTCGGAACATTGGTGCCATTGCCGGGGAACCTAAAAGTCACTCCATCACCATTGCGGACAACCATGACAACGACCACGATTCAGATCTAGAAGATAGAACACCGCACAAAAACTCATCAAATCCGGGAGCAATAGAAGCACTTCAAGATCGCTTAAAGCAACTCGAGAAAGAATCCCAACAACAACGGGAGATTGGAAAGGATCTGCAAAGAGAGGTACGGCGACGTCTGTAACAACCCCGGTTTTCGAGAACGCGAAATCTTTTCTGAAAGTACGGATTTCTCCGGAAGATCAGTAAGGGGAAAACCTTTGCTATATCATAAAGCATCTCAATCCTCATTATCATTATGTCATTCTTAAGGTAGAACCTCCTTTGAGGCAAGCTCGATAAGGTAATCGCGAAGAACCTAGTTTTTGAACCGTATTGGCAGTTTTGATTCTGATTTTCGTAAATAGTCTCTGTTTGACGAACCAAACTCGATTCATGAGAGGAAAGAGATAATAGTATAATATTATCATTATATTAGTATTAGAAAATGCTTGAATGATATTATAAGGTTACCTGGTCTGTTTTTGTTAAAAACAGAAAATCGGTTTAACCGGGTTTACGGTTTACTGGTGCAGCTTAGCACCAGTACTCTCTGATGAATTTAGCAATGCTAAGGCCTCATTATACATGTTCTATTCCCATAATAAATATGTTACTAGTGTTATTTATGCTAGTAGCTCAGAAAATAATTTTTAGAGATGTTTTTACGAGTGTTCCGGTACACCTAGTTTTAGTAGTTGTACACCAGAGATATTTTAAAATTATTTTAATCCACCTCCAAGCCAACCAATAACAACTCACCTTACACCCCCAAGACCTCCAAGGCTGTCTCATTTCATCATTTTGGCCGAAAATAACAAGAGATAAAAGAGAGAAACTTTCATGAACACTTAATCTTCAAAGCTTGATTTCTTCTGAACTAAAACTCAAATCAAAACTCCGATTTCACCAAAATGATCCTCTCTTCTTCCTCTACATAACCATGTAACTCATCAAGGATGTAAATAAGGTGAGATGGCTGTCTCTCTCCCATTTCAATTCGGTTTTCAAGGAAACATGCTTAAACATGTGTTTTCTTGATGTTCTTCCTTAGGAATCATGCTTAACTTGACTTGAGGGCCAAGAAACGTGAATTTCCAGCAAGTCTAAGGTGATATATCTCTTCCTAACATACTGAGTGAGATTTGGTCAGTTGAGAGTTTTGGATTTAAAGTTGTTCTTGATGTGATTTAGGAGGAAAAAGTGCTTAAGGACCACCTAAAAGTCTAACTGAATTAGGAGCAGCAAAACCAGGTAGGGTGTCACGAAATTAATCTTGATTATTTGTGTTTGAGTTGAGTGAATGTTGTATGATTTGGCTGTGCTAAAAATTGGTTGCATATATGATTGATTCTTGGTGAAAATTTGGTGAAATTTTGATGAAATTTGATGAAATTCAAGCTTTAAAGTTCATGTTCTTTGGCAGCTGGAAAAACGAAACCCTAAGCTTAAATTGAGGTTCAATTTTGTGTTGAAATCATGTAGAAAAGATGGGGTTTTGGTGGCTGCTAATTTATTATGAATTTTGGTAAAAATTGGTTGCTGAAAAGACTGAAAAACGGGTAAAAACAGAGAAAGAATTTGAAGAACTTACGAAGAACACGAAGAACACTTTGAGTGTGGTGAAGAACATTGAAGAACACCTTTTAGATCTTAGAAAGGGCAAGGAAGTAATTATTTTGGTGTTTGAGGGGTTATTTAGTAATTTCTGAAAGTTAGGGTGGTAAAAGTAGAAATATTAAAAGTTACGGGTGGTAAAAAGTGAATTTTAAAGATTAAAAGTAAAAGTAAGTTAATTTTCGAAAATTTAATGATAAAATAATAAAAAAATAATAAAATATTAAATAATAATATTTAATTAAAAATAATATTTTAATAAAAATAATAAAATAATGCAGAAAAGGCAGTTTTCTGTAAAAGCTTTAGAAAGACAACTTTAAGCGCAGAATCTCATAATTACCTTCATAAAACACTTAGGGAGTGGTAAAAACATATTAGTGAGGCAAAGATAAATAAAAGATAAAAAGTTGAAGAAAAGATAAAAATCGAAGAAAAAGTCTGTAAAGTTTTAATGACAGAAAAACAGACAGAGACTAGTTAACGAACTAGGGCAACATAGTTAGTCCTGGAATTGCGAATAGGGTTAGGTATTATATGAAAAGTTAAACTATTTCAGTATAGACTTAATGAACCTATACTTGGGACAGACTAAATATTCATACCGAAATTTACATAAGCTTTAAATATATACGTTAAACAGAGAAATCAGAGCAGAGTAAAGAAACAAAGAGAACAGAGTAACCAGAGCAGAATAAAGGGATACAGAAAAAAGAGTAATCAGAGCAAAGTAAAAAGACAAAGAGAAAAGAGTAATGTGATAAAGAGAAATGGTTTGAATTAAGATGTTGTAAAAGTGAAAGATGTAAAGTTTGTACAGTATGATTGAACAGAGAAAGAAAGAGGTACTGCATAAAAATGTGAAAATGATGATGAATAATGAGAATGATGATGAATGATGATAATGAGAATGATTATGTGATGATTTGTTGCTTGAGGCAACCCAAGAGATATTTATTTGTTGCGTTAAGGCAACTCCAGATATACTTGTATGATCATCTGCTGCAGTGAGGCAGTCAGATAGATAATGGTGTGATCACTGAGAACGCTTTCCTACCGTACAGATCCATATTTTATTTCTGTAAGGCAGAGGGGTTATTTCCTGCTACAGAAGTACCGTGACCACCTGTTCCATTTCTGTAGTGGCAGAGGGGTTATTTCCTGTATACAGAAGGTGTGTCGGCGTACATCCCTGCAGTGGCAGATGTGTTATTTCCTGCGTGCAGTGGACCCTGTGGTGGCAGAGGGGTTATTTCCTGTACACAGGGGTATAGCCAATAGGAAAGCCTTATCCAGACAGAGGTTGCTGGATAACGTCGGGAGCGGGTTAGTAACCGACAGATGAGCTCATTACCTGCACTAGGACTAGACATGCATCATACTTGGTTGCGTATTTCCTTTGTTATGTTTGTGGTATGAATGTATGCTTTCCTTGTTTGTATTCCATTCTCTGCACTTGTGATATTTTCTTGTATTCTTCTGTTTGTGTTCTGCTATCTGTTTTCTCTATCTTCTCTACTTATCTGTGTTTTCTAATTACTGCTTCGTTGTATTCTGCTAATAGTCTGCTAAGCAACATAGAATTAATGAACGTAACTAATAACCCCGACCCTACTATGAACTCCCCAGTGCTTACCCCTTCTCTCTCCCTTCCCCCTTCAGATGGAAGTAAGAGTACCTTACCATAGTTCGCTGATGACCATTCGCAAGAAGAGGATTCTGCTCTAGATAGTCTTCTGAGTCTAGGGTGAATATCGTTCTCTAATTATATGTAAATACTGTGAAACCAGCCAACGTCTGGACCCCTTCGTATGCGCACTTTAACCTAAATCCTGTGTACGAGATTCCTATTTTGTGGATACTTCATGAGGTACCAGAGAGACGTCCTGTGGAAAAGTCTGATCGTGCAGAGGAGTAGCAGATGATGTTCTATCTTTTGATGACGTTCCACCTGACTTGAGTTGTGAAGACTTAGAATGTACTTTTGTGTGGTTGTTTATAACTGTTTTATCTGTTATTACTTGTGAATTGATTATAAATGATTCTGTCTATTAATCCAAACGTTTTCAAAAAAAAATACACCACGCAAATTAACTACGCGTTTAACAACGAATCAGGCTCATATGATAAATAATAGATAACAATTAGGAAGACAAATTGGTAGCGCTCAGTTTCCGGTATGATCTAGACATATTGAAAATTGGGTCGTTACAACGACCCAACTTTCAGAACGTCATGATCGTACCGAAAGTAAGGCGTTACCAACCTAGTTCGATATCACGATTTAGTTTTATAGAAAATTCCAGAAAATTTTGTTCTTGTTTATCAAAATCATATAACAAACATTTCAGAGTAACAGTAATCACATAATTATTAATAATAATATCTGTCATACAAAAGATTTCAAATAAAACTTAGATACAAATCCTATCCCTCTGTATAAAATAAAAATCTTAAGCAATAAGGGCGAGGGAATTCTATAAAAGCAACTCAATTCAAAAAAACTTAACTCATAAATAAGGTCTAACAATTGCCCGCAGCTTCAAACTGAGTCTTCGAACCTGTATCACTAAAAAGGGTGGAAGATTTTGGGGTGAGAACAAACCACACGTTCTCAGTAGGGAATGGGAATGCCGTAAAAGTAATGATTAACATGCAAATAATTAACTCAAGTTTCCAATGTAGTTTTCTTTATCAAACCTTTTCAAAAATTTCTCAAGACTTACTTGAAACCGTTTAAATCCCTTTCTTTAATTCGTATTACTTACATAAAGTCTCAATGGCACTAGCAATTCATCAGCTACAAATAGCATTCTTCAACCATCACAGTAACTAAGTAAATCAGCAACATAAATAATATACCCAAACCTCATTTCACAAATACCATTCCTCAATACTTTACTAAGTTCACAACATCAACAAAAATATCTAATCAAACACACAAGCAAGTCACTAAAACAAACAGCACAATCACAAAGAAACAAGACAAGCAACACAAATTACAAAGAAATAAAACAAGCAAACACAATCAAATGCAGATGCGCAAATAAGGATGATGCATGTCTAGCCCTAGTGCAGGTAATGAGCTCATCTGTCGGTTACTAACCCGCTCCCGACGTTATCCAGCAACCTCTGTCTGGATAAGGCTTTCCTATTGGCTATACCCCTGTGTACAGGAAATAACCCCTCTGCCACCACAGGGTCCACTGCACGCAGGAAATAACACATTTGCCACTGAAGGGATGTACGCTGACACACCTTCTGTATACAGGAAATAACCCCTCTGCCACTACAGAAATGGAACAGGTGGTCACGGTACTTCTGTAGCAGGAAATAACCCCTTTGCCTTATAGAAATAAAATATGGATCTGTACCGTAGGAAAGCGTTTTCAGTGATCACACCATTATCTATCTGACTGCCTCACTGCAGCAGATGATCATACAAGTATATCTGGAGTTGCCTTAACGCAACAAATGAATAAACACATCTCTTGGGTTGCCTCAAGCAACAAATGACCTTTCAACAGGTCCTCTGCTTTTTATTCTCTTTTATAACCATAAATACGCAAGCGGGACAAAACCCACGTCCTTGCCAACAATTTCATAAAATGAATACCTTTCCTCAAAAGAATCAGTGTAATTATCATTATAAGTTATCATTCTTGTTATTCATCTCCAGTTACATATTCTTATACAGTATCTCTCTTTCTTTGTTCAATCATGATGCACAAACTTTACGACTTCCACTTTTGCAACCTCTTAACTCGAACCAATTTTTAAACTATTTTCTAGTTAAATTTTCTTTCAAAAGACTCAAGAAAATCATTTATTTTAAATTCGCTAAATACTTTTCAAAACATCACCCTCTTACTAAAAGTAACCAAATAAGACTCTTTTTCAAGTTTACTAACTTCCCAAAGACTCAAAAATCATCTCTCTTTACTGTTTACATTCAAATATTATAAATTCATCAAACTTCTAAACAGCAATCCTTTATTTTAAACCCAAAACATAATTCTCTTCATATTAATTCAATCTTAAAACATGGTTTCTTTCTTAAATAATTTATTTTTGAAGCATAAACCTTTCCTTGGTAAATAGAATTCAAAATAGAATAATTCTTTTCTTAACTAAATAAAACTCAAGTAATATAATTTTCCAAATTCAAAGCTTCTAAAATAACTTTTCAAATGAAACCTCAGATTTTTATAAAATTTCGGCAGCACCTCCCCTAAAACTCGGACTCAGCCACCCTTACGGGTTCCCTCTTTTCAACATCTCATCAAACTTTCTCATCAATTATCACAACAGGATATTCTCAATCAATCAAAAATTCATAATTTGCAATAATCAACAATTAAATCATAGTCTGCAATTTCCACATAATCCATCTATCCCACTTACATCTCATCAATTTATAACTATTTTCATAAGTCATAGAATCCTTTCAAATTAAACTCAATCAATTCTCCATCCGTTTATCAACAACTATCATAACAGATTCTCAATAATTATCTTATCATAATTCAGTTTAAGAACTAACATCCTTTCATCCATTAAAATTAGAATTTCACCCAGTCATCATTTATTTTAAAAGTAAACCAGTCTAACTTTAAAAAATCATAACTAATTTTCCAAAACCATTCTTCAATCAGTCACTAACCAAATCCACTACCGTTACAATATATCAAATAACCAGCACATCATTCAATTCAATATAAATCCGTCAAAGCTCAGAATTTCAGTCAATTTGCAACCATCAAGCAAACCAGCCTATGGCAACTAGCTCAACATAATCAAATAACAGGATTCTCAGTAATTCTAAACAATCAGAAAATCGGTAACAGTTATAGCCTCAAATCAAAATCAATATCATCAATTAATCACTTACAACCATGAAACCGGCCACAATCACAGCCAAGCCAGAATCAATAAATCTTGACACAGAAAATTAGTCTAACCATTACAAAATTATTTATATACTCTTAAAATTTACTATATTATTTCAGAAAATCAGGTTCTCAAGACAGTTTAATCCTTTAAGTTCTAATCCTTCAATAACCACCAAAATGAATTTCAGCCAGTCACAAGTCAAATTCACAGCCATTCATATATATCAGATAACTAAAATCAACGGCAAGCACTTATTCTCAATAATTAGAATTTAGCACCACATCTTAACCAATTTAGCATAGTCACCTAAAATCAGAATTTTCAACAATTACATCAAAATCAGAATCTCAACCAATTCATCGCAGAATCAATAATTCAGTCACATTTCACAACCGCATCTAATTTCAATTATAATTCAAAGTAACCACAACCCCATTTCAACCAATTCAGCAATATCACATAAAATCAGAATTGTCAACAAATCCATTAAAATCAGAAAACCAATATCAGTCATAGCATTGACCAATCACAATTCAAATCCAATTCATCAATCATCAACATGTCAGTTTTTCTCAATAAGTAACTCAACATATTTTCAATTCAGTAAGTAACACAAGCTTAATCACCATCCACTACCATATTTAATTCAAATCATAACTCAGAAAAATTACAATAGCTAACCATTCTCAAACACATTTCAAGTCATTCATGTAAATTAAGAAGTCCTTAACTATTATTAACCATTTGCACTTATCTAATTAACTTTTTAGGCATTCTAAAATAAAAACGTTAAATCCCCTACCTCAATGTCGCATTAACAATGCAATTAAACCAAGCAGCAGCCTCAGTGACGTTTTTCCTATGAGTTCCCTTCCTCTAGCAACAACACAGCAGCTCGGGACCTATGTAGCAGCATCAGAATCATCAAGAGCGGCTCTAACATTGGTTCCCGGCGACTCCAATGGCACTAGCAATCTCCAAATAGAGCCGGCAGCTGCCTCCAGTAACGGCGGCGGCAAGGTAATTTTACAATAATCTCTTTATACAATACAAGCAGTTTCAGAGACAAGCTTCAAAGTAGAAACAAATTGGTAGGACAAGGAAGCAGAAACAGGGGGCAGAGTTTACCAAAACAGTAGTGGTTCTAATGGTGGTTTCCTGGGCAGCTCGAATGTTGGTTCTTGGTAGCAGAGAGCTCCGGCAACTCACAGAACCCAGAGGCAGAGGCAGAACAGGGGATAAAAATGAGCACTGACATGGATGAATTGCTTCAGACCTCAGCAAGCTCCAACGACCTTCCTGGAGATAGCTACGGCGGCGCGGTGGTTTGGCGACGGCAGTGACTTCCATCGATGGCAGTAGCGGTGATGAGACGTGGCGTTGATGACAGAAGACTTCTTCCTCCTCTGTTCACGAGTTCCATCTCTCTGACTTTGCTATAAGTGGCAGCTGCTGGCTCTGTGACGAGGACGACGGCGGCGCAGTAAGGGCGACGGTGGCGACGCGACGGCAGCTACCAGACACGGCGCCTTCTCCCTCCCGATCTGGTTTGCGCTCGTCTCTCCCTTTCTCCCCTTTCTGCCCGATCTCTCTCTCTCTGAGGGCACGGCTGGCAATGACGCCAGTAATGGATCGACGGCGACCAGCTGGCGGCGACAGCAACCTTCCTGGCCGGCGCGCTCTCCTCTGTGTGTGTGTGTTTGATTGTGTGCCGCTGAGAGTGAAGAAGAGGGTGGTTAGGGGGGGTGACGGCTGCTGCTATGTGTGTCTCATGCTTGGTGAGTCCGCTGGGGCGTTTGGGTTTGGGGAAAGGCTGCGGCTGTGGTGAGGGGTGCTAGGGTTAGGGTTTCCAATTTGGGAAATTAGGGTTTCTGAATGAATTTGGGGATTTTGGGATTTAGGGTTAGAAATTAGGATTTTATAAAATAATAAGGATATGTATGAATAGATATTTTGATAAAATTGAAGGGTAGAGTTATTTTAAAATCAAATATACTTTATTAAAAATATTTAGGAACATTATTTATCAACATATTGCTAAGTTCAATCAATTATTTCTAATTTACATTATAAAATGAACAAGTTAATTATATTTTGTAAAGTACAATTTAAATTCAAATATCAATTTTCTAGATTAAATCATACAAATCTCTATTATTTTCCTATCTCTGAAACTTTAATTTCAATTTATAAAATAATTAATTATAATAAAAATGGTACATAAATATTAATTGACTTAAACATAAAGTGTTTATAAAAATTAGTCTAATCATTTCTAGTAAATTAATTCCTATGAGTTCAAATTAATTACATAATTCATTCAAAATAGAATTTATTTAAATTAAATTATACAATTCTTTCTTATTTTTCAATTACCAAAATTATAATTTCAATTATACCAAATATCCAATAAAGATTATATAAAAATTCTAATTAATTTAAACTCCAATTATGATGAAATCCCATTTAATTACCTTTAGTAAAATAATTTTCTTAAAATAAAATTATCATCAAATAAAATAAATCACAAATAACTAATTATTTAATTTCCAGAAACTAGGGTTGTTAACGACCCAATTTTCAATACGCCTAGGACATACCAGAAACTGAGTGCTACCAATTTTTCATCCTATATATTATCTATTATTTATTATATGAACCTGATTCGTTGTTAAAAGCGTAGTTAGTTAGCGAGGTACTTTTTTTTTTTGAAAACATTTGGATTAATAGACGGATTCATTCATAATCAACTCACAGCTGATAACAGATAAAACAGTTATAAGTAACCACACATAAATACATCACAAGTAGCTAGCAACATTCAGTTATCCAGCCTTTATTAGAGTATAGACCTTTAGTTAGAACACCCCTAGATATAGCTAAATAATGTCTATATACATATATATACATACAACATCCCAGGTCCTGACCTGTTCAAGAGGTCCCTAAGCTGGCACCTAGGCTAGCCTAGACTCTATACTCACCTAGTCCCTCTAAACTACTAAAGCGAGGGAAAGTACATTCTAAGTCTTCACAACTCAAGTCAGGTGGAACGTCATCAAAAGATAGAACATCATCTGCTACTCCTCTGCACAATCAGACTTTTCCACAGGATGTCTCTCTGGTACCTCATGAAGTATCCACAAAATAGGAATCTCGTACACAGGATTTAGGTTAAAGTGTGCATACGAAGGGGTGCAGACGTTAGCTGGTCTCACAGTATATACATGTAAACAGAGAACGAGATTCACCCTAGACTCAGAAGACTATCTAGAGCGGAATCCTCTTTGCAGAACCATCATCAACGAACTACGGAAGGGTACTCATACTTCCATCTGAAGGGGGAAGGGAGAGAGAAGGGGTAAGAACTGGGGAGTTCTTAGTAGGGTCGGAGTTATTAGTTACGTTCATTAATTCTATGTTGTTTAGCAGACTATTAGAAGAATACAAGGAAGCAGTAATTAGAAAACACAGATAAGTAGAGAAGATAGAGAAAACAGATAGCAGAACACAGATAGAAGAATACAAGAAAATATCACAATTGCAGAGAATGGAATACAAAATAAGAAAAGCATACATTCATACCACAAACATAACAAAGGAAATGCGCAACCAAGTATGATGCATGTCTAGCCCTAGTGCAGGTAATAAGCTCATCTGTCGGTTACTAACCCGCTCCCAACGTTATCCAGCAACCTTTGTCTGGATAAGGCTTTCCTATTGGCTATACCCCTGTGTACAGGAAATAACCCCTCTGCCACCACAGGGTCCACTGCACGTAGGAAATAACACATCTGCCACTGCAGGGATGTACGCTGACACACCTTCTGTATAAAGGAAATAACCCTTCTGCCACTACAGAAATGGAACAGGTGGTCACGGTACTTCTGTAGCAGGAAATAACCCCTCTGCCTAACAGAAATAAAATATGAATCTGTACCGTAGGAAAGCGTTCTCAGTGATCACACCATTATCTATCTGACTGCCTCACTGCAACAGATGATCATACAAGTATATCTGGAGTTGCCTTAACGCAACAAATAAATAAACACATCTCTTGGGTTGCCTCAAGCAACAAATAAATATCTCTTGGGTTGCCTCAAGCAACAAATCATCACATAATCATTCTCATTATCATCATTCATCATCATTCTCACATTCTTATGCAGTACCTCTTTCTTTCTCTGTTCAATCATACTATACAAACTTTACATCTTTCACTTTTACAATATCTTGGCTCAAACCATTTCTCTTTATCATATTACTCTTTTCTCTTTGTATCTCTTTACTCTATTCTGGTTTCTCTTTTCTCTGTATCCCTTTATTCTGCTCTGGTTACTCTGTTCTCTATTTTTTCTTTACTCTGCTCTGATTTCTCTGTTTAACGTATGTATTTAAAGCTTATGTAAATTTCGGTATGAATAGTTAGTCTGTCCCAAGTATAGGTTCATTAAGTCTATACTGAAACATTTTAACTTTTCATATAATACCTAACCCTATTCGCAATTCCAAGACTAACTATGTTGCTCTAGTTCGTTCACTAGTCTCTGTCTGTTTTTCTGTCATTAAAACTTTACAGACTTTTTCTTCGATTTTTATCTTTTCTTCAACTTTTTATCTTTTATTTATCTTTGCCTCACTAATATGTTTTTACCACTCCCTAAGTTTTTTATGAAGGTAATTATGAGATTCTGCGCTTAAAGTTGTCTTTCTAAAGCTTTTACAGAAAACTGCCTTTTCTGTATTATTTTATTATTCTTATTATAATATTATTTTTAATTAAATATTATTATTTAATATTTTATTATTTTTTTATTATTTTATCATTAAATTTTCGAAAATTAACTTAACTTTTACTTTTAACCTTTAAAATTCACTTTTTACCACCCGTAACTTTTAATATTTCTACGTTTACCACCCTAACTTTCAAAAATTACTAAATAACCCCCCCAAACACCAAATTAATTACTTCCTTGCCCTTTTATGAATCAAAAAGGTGTTCTTTATTGTTCTTCACCACACTCAAAGTGTTCTTCATGTTCTTCATAAATTCTTCAGATTCTTTCTCTGTTTTTACCCGTTTTTTAGTCTTTTCAGCAACCGATTTTTACTATAATTCATAATAAATTAGCAGCCACTAAAACCCCATATTTTCTACATGATTTCAACTCAAATTGAACCTCAATTTAAGCTTAGGATTTCGTTTTTCCAGCTGCCTAAGAACATGAACTTTAAAGCTTGAATTTCATCAAATTTCATCAAAATTTCACCAAATTTTCACCAAGAATCAATAATATATGCAACCAATTTTTAGCACAGCCAAATCATACAACATTCACACATCTCAAACACAAATAATCAAGATTAATTTCGTGACACCCTACTTGGTTTTGCTGCTCCTAATTCGTTTAAACTTTCAGGTGGTCCTTAAGCACTTTTTCCTCCTAAATCACATCAAGAACAACTTTAAATCCAAAAACTCTCAACTGACCAAATCTCACTCAGTATGTTAGGAAGAGATATCTCACCTTAGACTTGCTGGAAATTCACGTTTCTTGGCCCTCAAGTCAAGTTAAGCATGATTCCTAAGGAAGAACATCAAGAAAACACATGTTTTGCATGGTTTTCCTTGAAAACCGAATTGAAATGGGAAAGGAACAGCCATCTCACCTTATTTCTATCCTTGATAAGTTACATGGTTATGTAGAGGAAGAAGAGAGGATCATTTTGGTGAAATCGGAGTTTTGATTTGAGTTTTGGTTCAGAAGAAATCAAGCTTTGAAGATTAAGTGTTCATGAAATTTTCTCTCTTTTCTCTCTTGTAATTTTCGGCCAAAATGATGAAATGAGACAGCCTTGGAGGTCTTGGGGGTGTAAGGTGAGTTGTGATTGGTTGGCTTGGAGGTGGATTAAAATAATATTAAAATATCTCTAGTGTACAACTACTAAAACTAGGTGTATCGGAACACTCGTAAAAATATCTCTAAAATTTATTTTCTGAGCTACTAGCATAAATGGCACTAGTAACATATTTATTATGAGAATAGTACATATATAATGAGGCCTTAGCATTGCTAAATTCATCAGAGAGTGTTGGTGCTAAGCTGCACCAGTAAACTGTAAACCCGGTTAAACCAATTTTCTGTTCTTAACTAAAACTGACCAGGTAACCTTATAATATTATTCAAAAAGCTTCTAATACTAATATAATGATAATATCATCCTATTATCTCTCTTCTCTCATAAATCGAGTCTGGTTCGTCAAACTGAGACTATTTACAAAAAACCAAATCAAAACTTCTAACCGATACGGTTCAAAAACCAAGTTCTTCGTGACCGCGTTATCGAGCTTGTCTCGGAAAAGGTTCTAACTTAAAGATGACATAATGACAATGAGGATTGAGATACTTGATGATATATCAAAGGTTTTCCCCTTACTTATCTTCTGGAGAAATCCGTACTTTCAGAAAAGATTTCGCGTTCTCGAAAACCGGGGTTGTTACATTCTACCCTCCTAAAAGAAAATTTTGCCCTCAAAATTTCAGTTACCTGAGAATAGATGTGAGTAATCAGCTCTCATCTTATCTTCCAATTCCCAAGTGTGCTCTTCTTCTCCTCTTTGTTCCCATGCTACTTTGACTAAGCGAACAGTCTTGCCTCTTAGCTGCTTATCACTTCTTTCTACGATTTGAACTGGTGATGCTTGATATGTCAAATCATTTTATAACTGTACTGTTTCTGGTTGTGAAACATGACTATCATCGGGAACATATTTCTTAAGTTGCGAGACATAAAAAAAAACATCATGAAGGTTTGATAAATAAGGAGGAAGGGCTTTTTGATAAGCTACTAGACCGACTCTTTTAAGTATTTGGAAAGGTTCTATGTATCGTGGGTTAAGCTTCTTAGTCTTAAGGGCTCTACCTATTCCAGTAATTGAAGTTACTTCTAGAAAGACATGATCTCCCTCACTAAACTCTAAGGGTCTACGTCTATTATCGGCATAGCTCTTTTGACGGCTCTGTGCGGTCTGGATCTTCTGGCGAATCCCCTTTATCTTCTCAGTAGTTTCTTGCACTAGGTCTGGACCTAAGACACTAGCTTCTCCGTCATCATTCCAACACAATGGTGTCTGACATCTCCTTCCATAGAGAGCTTTATATGGTGCCATCCCGATACTTTGTTGGTAACTGTTGTTGTAGACGAACTCAATCAATGGCAAATACCTATCCCAACTGCCCTGGTTATCCATCACACAAGATCTTAACATGTCTTCCTATGTCTGGATTGTTCGCTCTGATTGTCCGTCTATCTGAGGATGGTATGCTGTACTCATATGCAATTCTGTTCCTAAAGCTTTCTAGAAAGCTCCCCAGAATCTGGAAGTAAACCTCGGATCTCGATCTGAAACAATTGTCGAAGGTATCCCGTGCAATTGTACGATTTCTTGAATATATAGCCGTGCTAGCCTTTCTAAGGTATAGTCAACTCGAATCGGGAGAAAATGTGTTGATTCTGTTAACCTGTCCACAATCACCCAAATAGCATCGTGTCCTGTTGAGGTCTTTGGCAATCCCGTGACAAAATCCATAGTGATCTGCTCCTATTTTCATTATGGTATTTCCAAGGGTTGCAGGGTTCCTGATGGTTTCTGGTGTTCCACCTTCACCTTCTGGCAGGTTAAACTTTTTGAGACATAATCAGCTACCTCTTTCTTCAAGCCTGGCTACCAGAACATTTGTTTCAAATCCTTGATACATCTTTGTTACTCCAGGATGCATAGAAAATATACTTTGATGAGCTTCTGCAAGAATCCTTTGCCGCAAATCTCCAAAGCTAGGCACACAAATTCTGTTCTTATATCTCCAAATGCTGCTACGATCTAGTCTTACAGCTTCTGGTTCCTCTACTTTCATCCGTCTCAGCATCGTCATCATTTCTGAATCCTGTGCTTGTGCTTGCTGAATCCTAATCTTAAAATCTGGTGTTATATGCAATTGGGCCAAACAAACTCCACTTGACGTCTCAGTCATAGCCAACTTAAGGTCCTCAAATTCCGCGAGTAACTTTTCTTCCTTTATCATCATCCAAGAGATATTAAAATTCTTCCTGCTCAAAGCGTCTGCCACCACGTTCGCTTTTCCTGGGTGATAACTTAACTTAAAATCATAGTCCTTCAGGAACTCCATCCACCTTCGCTGTCGCATATTAAGATCCTTCTAGTCAAAGATATACTTTAAACTTTTGTGGTCAGAGAAAACTTCTAGTTGAGCACCATACAAATAGTGTCTCTAGATCTTCAGATCAAACACTACTGCAGCCAACTCCAAGTCATGTGTCGGATAATTTCGTTCATGAGGTCTCAGCTGCCGGGAAGCATAAGCCACCATATTTTTGTCTTGGATCAGCACACATCCAAGTCCTTTATGAGAGGCATCACAGTATACTTCAAAAGGTTTCTGTGGGTCGGGTAGTACTAATACAGGTGCAGTTGTTAACTTCTCTTTGAGCATCTTGAAACTTCTATCACACTCAGCCGTCCAAACGAACGGAACTTCCTTTCGTGTAAGGTAAGTCAGAGGTAAGGCTATCTGTGAAAACCCTTTAATAAACCTCCGGTAATATCCAGCAAGTCCGAGAAAACTCCAAACTTCTGTAACGGTCGTAGGTGGTTCCCATTGCACTACTGCTTCAATTTTTGAAGGATCCACTGCAATGCCTCCCTGTGATATAACATGTCCCAAAAATGCCACCTTCTCTGTCCAGAACTCGCACTTTGATAGTTTAGCATATAACTTCCGAGTCCTTAGTATCTGCAATACAGTCCTTAGATGCTCTTCATGCTTTCTTTCTGTCTTCGAATAGATGAGAATATCGTCTATGAAGACTACTATGAACTGATCAAGGTACGGACGGAAAATACGATTCATGTAATCCACGAAAATCGCAGGAGCATTAGTTAGTCCAAACAACATAACCGTATACTCATAGTGACCATATCGAGTTCTAAATGCAGTCTTCATTATATCTGACTCTTTCACTCGAATCTAGTGATAGCCCGATCGCAAATCAATCTTCAAAAACACAATTGCACCTTTTAACTGATCCATCAAATCATCTATTCGTGGAAGTGGGTACTTGTTCTTGATAGTGACTTTATTTAACTGTCGGTAATCTACACAAAGTCACATTCCACCATCCTTCTTCTTTACTAGCAACACCAGAGCTCCCCAAGGTGATGCGCTGGGATGAATAATTTTTTTTTCCAAGTAGCTCATCCAACTGCTTCTTCAACTCTGCAAGTTCTAGTGGGGACATCCGGTATGGTGCTATGGAAATCGGTCCGGTTCCAGGTACAAGGTCAATGCTGAATTCTATCTCTCGCTGAGGAGAAAATTCAGGTATGTCGTCCGGGAAAATATCAGGAAATTCCTTCACCATTTGGATTCGTTCTAAGCTTAGTTCGCTATCATTCGAGCTAGCCACTAACAGAATGTACCCCTCACAATCACTCCCGTCTAATGCAACTCTTACAGAATTTCGATATAAAGTATGAGACAGAAATGGTTTAGTATCTAAACTATCAGACGGAATAACAGCAGTTCTTTCATAGCAATCAAGGAAAACATGATACTTAGATAACCAATCTAACCCTAGAATAACTTCTAAACCACATAGAGGCAAACAGATTAGATCATGTATAAAAGTTCTGTTCCTAATAGTGAATGGTACTTGCAGGCACACTAAACTGGTCAAAGCATTTTGGGATGCAGGTGTATGGACAATCAGATCAAAGTTCAACTCAGAGAAATCTAGTCCCAACTCATGAGCAACAGTTAAAGAAACAAAGGAATGCGATGCACCCGAGTCATACAGTACAGTTAGAAATCGATCTTTGACAATACACTGACCTTGGATCATGGCGTCTGATTGCATAGCATCATCAACAGTCATGGCAAACACTCGACCTTGTTGCTGGGTTCGCACTAGATTCCGAAAAAACTTTCTTGGGTACATCCTAGCTGTGTGTCCAGATTCCTCACAAGTAAAATAAGCGTTCGTTCCTTATAGCATCCAAATATAACATAACCATAACCATGGAGATCATAACAGCTATGAGGATAGCTGTGCCTCGCATCGATTCGTCATTCGGAACTCGATTAAACTATGTCTATTCGCAGTCATTAAGGTCCTATCCGCACAAAACAATCAACATTAAGGTGATCAGTCTTAATATTTCAAGTAAGGCACGAACATTCCCAAAATGAGCACTCATAGACATTCATGCCAAATGTATCTTAAAGATACCCTAATAGCGTGAGACACACAAGCAGAGTATGCAATGAAGCATAGTCAGTCCACTCCCCAGGCTCTACTGGGAACGAACTGCTTGATACCAAATTGTAACGACCCAATTTTCAGTACGCCTAGGACATACCAGAAACTGAGTGCTACCAATTTGTCATCCTATATATTATCTATTATTTATTATATGAGCCTGATTTGTTGTTAAAAGCGTAGTTAGTTAGCGAGGTACTTTTTTTTTTTCAAAACATTTGGATTAATAGACTGATTCATTCATAACCAACTCACAGCTGATAACAGATAAAACAGTTATAAGCAACCACACATAAATACATCACAAGTAGCTAGCAACATTCAGTTATCCAGCCTTTATTAGAGTATAGACCTTTAGTTAGAACATCCCTAGATATAGCTAAATAATGTCTATATACATATATATATACATACAACATCCCAGGTTCTGACCTGTTCAAGAGGTCCCTAAGCTGGCACCTAGGCTAGCCTAGACTCTATACTCACCTAGTCCCTCTAAACTACTAAAGCGAGGGAAAGTACGTTCTAAGTCTTCACAACTCAAGTCAGGTGGAACGTCATCAAAAGATAGAACATCGTCTGCTACTCCTCTGCACGATCAGATTTTTCCACAGGACGTCTCTCTGGTACCTCATGAAGTATCCACAAAATAGGAATCTCGTACACAGGATTTAGGTTAAAGTGCGCATACGAAGGGGTGCAGACGTTAGCTGGTCTCACAGTATATACATGTAAATAGAGAACAAGATTCACCCTAGACTCAGAAGACTATCTAGAGCGGAATCCTCTTTGCAGAACCATCATCAACGAACTACGGAAGGGTACTCATACTTCCGTCTGAAGGGGGAAGGGAGAGAGAAGGGGTAAGAACTGGGGAGTTCTTAGTAGGGTTGGGGTTATTAGTTACGTTCATTAATTCTATGTTGTTTAGCAGACTATTAGAAGAATACAAGGAAGCAGTAATTAGAAAACACAGATAAGTAGAGAAGATAGAGAAAACAGATAGCAGAACACAAATAGAAGAATACAAGGAAATATCACAAGCGCAGAGAATGGAATACAAACAAGGAAAGCATACATTCATACCACAAACATGACAAAGGAAATGCGCAACCAAGTATGATGCATGTCTAGCCCTAGTGCAGGTAATGAGCTCATCTGTCGGTTACTAACCCGCTCCCGACATTATCCAGCAACCTCTGTCTGGATAAGGCTTTCCTATTGGCTGTACCCCTTTGTACAGGAAATAACCCCTCTGCCACCACAGGGTCCACTGCACGCAGGAAATAACACATCTGCCACTGCAGGGATGTACGCCGACACACCTTCTGTATAAAGGAAATAACCCCTCTGCCACTACAGAAATGGAACAGGTGGTCATGGTACTTCTGTAGCAGGAAATAACCCCTCTGCCTTACAGAAATAAAATATGAATCTGTACCGTAGGAAAGCGTTCTCAGTGATCACACCATTATCTATCTGACTGCCTCACTGCAACAGATGATCATACAAGTATATCTGGAGTTTCCTTAACGCAACAAATGAATAAACACATCTCTTGGGTTGCCTCAAGCAACAAATAAATATCTCTTGGGTTGCCTCAAGCAACAAATCATCACATAATCATTCTCATTATCATTATTCATCATCATTCTCACATTCTTATGCAGTACCTCTTTCTTTCTCTGTTCAATCATACTATACAAACTTTACATCTTTCACTTTTACAATATCTTGGCTCAAACCATTTCTCTTTATCATATTACTCTTTTCTCTTTGTATCTCTTTTGTCTATTCTGGTTTCTCTTTTCTCTATATCCCTTTATTCTGCTCTGGTTACTCTGTTCTCTGTTTTTTCTTTACTCTGCTCTGATTTCTCTGTTTAACATATGTATTTAAAGCTTATGTAAATTTTGTTATGAATAGTTAGTCTGTCCCAAGTATAGGTTCATTAAGTCTATACTGAAACAGTTTAACTTTTCATATAATACCTAATCCTATTCGCAATTCCAGGACTAACTATGTTGCCCTAGTTCGTTCACTAGTCTCTGTCTGTTTTTCTGTCGTTAAAACTTTACAGACTTTTTCTTCGATTTTTATCTTTTCTTCAACTTTTTATCTTTTATTTATCTTTGCCTCACGAATATGTTTTTACCACTCCCTAAGTGTTTTATGAAGGTAATTATGAGATTCTGCGCTTAAAGTTGTCTTTCTAAAGCTTTTACAGAAAACTGCCTTTTCTGCATTATTTTATTATTTTTATTAAAATATTATTTTTAATTAAATATTATTATTTAATATTTTATTATTTTTTTATTATTTTATCATTAAATTTTCGAAAATTAACTTAAATTTTACTTTTAACCTTTAAAATTAACTTTTTACCACCCGTAACTTTTAATATTTCTACTTTTACCACCCTAACTTTCAGAAATTACTAAATAACCCCCAAACACCAAATTAATTACTTCCTTGCCCTTTTATGAATCAAAAAGGTGTTCTTCATTGTTCTTCACCACACTCAAAGTGTTCTTCATGTTCTTCATAAATTTTTCAGATTCTTTCTCTATTTTTACCCGTTTTTCAGTCTTTTCATTAACCGATTTTTACTATAATTCATAATAAATTTGCAGCCACTAAAACCCCATCTTTTCTACATGATTTCAACACAAATTGAATCTCAATTTAAGCTTAGGGTTTCGTTTTTCCAGCTGCCCAAGAACATGAACTTTAAAGCTTGAATTTCATCAAATTTCATCAAAATTTCACCAAATTTTCGCCAAGAATCAATAATATATGCAACCAATTTTTAGCACAGCCAAATCATACAAAATTCACACATCTCAAAAAGAAATAATCAAGATTAATTTCGTGATACCCTACCTGGTTTTGCTGCTCCTAATTCGGTTAAACTTTCAGGTGGTCCTTAAGCACTTTTTCCTCCTAAATCACATCAAGAACAACTTTAAATCCAAAACCTCTCATCTGACCAAATCTCACTCAGTATGTTAGGAAGAGATATCTCACCTTAGACTTGCTGGAAATTCACGTTTCTTGGCCCTCAAGTCAAGTTAAGCATGATTCCTAAGGAAGAACATCAAGAAAACACATGTTTTGCATGGTTTTCCTTGAAAATCGAATTGAAATGGGAAAGGAACAGCCATCCCACCTTATTTCCATCCTTGATAAGTTACATGGTTATGTAGAGGATGAAGAGAGAATCATTTTGGTGAAATTAGATTTTTGATTTGAGTTTTGGTTCAGAAGAAATCAAGCTTTGAAGATTAAGTGTTCATGAAGTTTTCTCTCTTTTCTCTCTTGTTATTTTCGGCTAAAATGATGAAATGAGACAGCCTTGGAGGTCTTGGGGGTGTAAGGTGAGTTGTGATTGGTTGGCTTGGAGGTGGATTAAAATAATATTAAAATATCTCTGGTGTACAACTACTGAAACTAGGTGTATCGGAACACTCGTAAAAACATCTCTAAAAATTATTTTCTGAGCTACTAGCATAAATGAAACTAGTAACATATTTATTATGAGAATAGTATATGTATAATGAGGCCTTAGCATTGCTAAATTCATCAGAGAGTGTTGGTGCTAAGCTGCACCAGTAAACCGTAAACCCGGTTAAACCAATTCTCTGTTTTTAACTAAAACTGACCAGGTAACCTTATAATATTATTCAAGAAGCTTCTAATACTAATATAATGATAATATCATCCTATTATCTCTCTTCTCTCATAAATCGAGTCTGGTTCATCAAACTGAGACTATTTACAAAAAACCAAATCAAAACTTCTAACCGATACGGTTCAAAAACCAGGTTCTTCGTGACCGCGTTATCGAGCTTGTCTCGGAAAAGGTTCTAACTTAAAGATGACATAATGACAATGAGGATTGAGATACTTGATGATATATCAAAGGTTTTCCCCTTACTGATCTTCCGGAGAAATCCGTACTTTCAGAAAAGATTTCGCGTTTTCAAAAACCGGGGTTGTAACGACCCAAATTGTAACGAACCAATTTCTGGTACGTCATGATCATACTAGAAACTGAGCGCTACCAACTTGTCTTCCTAATTATTATCTATTATTTATCATATCAGCCTGATTCGTTGTTAAAAATGTAGTTAATTTGCAAGGTACTTTTTTTTTTTAAAACGCTTGGATTAACAAACAGTATCATTCATATTCAATTCACAAATAATAACAGATAAAACAATTATAAACAACCACACATAAATACATCTCAAGTAGTTAACAACATTCAGTGATTCAGCCTTTATTAGAGTATATAGTTTTTGTTAGAACACTCCTAGATATAGCTAGATTATAACTATATACATATATATACATACAACATCCCAAGCCCTGACCTGTTCAAGAAGTCCCTAAACTGGCGCCCAGGCTAGCCTACACTCTATACTCACCTAGTCCCTTTAAACTACTAAAGCGAGGGAAAGTACATTCTAGGTCTTCTAAACTTGATGCACGGAAAACTTGTCTCTTAACAAATTTCCTTTGGCAACTGTACCGAATTTGTCATCAAGTAAAAACTCACAATAGAGTGAGGTTGAATCCTACAAGGATTGATTGATCAAGCAACTTTAATTAGAGGAACGTTCTAGTTGAGCAAATCCAGGATTTGAGTTTAGAATTGCAGAAAATAAAATGGCGGAAAGGTAAATGACAGAAAAAGTAAATGCTAGAATTAAAGAACAAAAAGTAAATTACTGAAGTAAATTGTAGAATTGTAAATGGGAATGGGGGAATTGCTCATAAGAGTAAATAACAGTAATTAAAGAGAATGGGTAAGATCAGAAATGGGGAGTTCATTGGGCTTAGGAGATGTTGCATTCTCCGGATCAATTTCATTTTCATCTCTTCCTCAATCAATGCACTCATTGATCTCCTTGGCAGTCTTAAGTGATTGAATTACAATTTCTTGTAATTCAATCTCTCAAATCTTGATCAATAGCCAATTCCTTGGTCAATTGCTCATGAGAAGAGATGAAGTATAGTCACTGATTATACCACATGCATTTCCCAAATCAAGTGTTGAGAGGATTATAGTCACATATCCATCCAAACCCAATTTGGTCCAGCATGAGAAAGCATTTCTAGCTTGATCTCTTCATTCCTCTTTCAAGGTTCAGAAGAGATCCAAGTATGAATAGCTTCTTTTCCAAGATAACTACCCAATTGGATGAAGATCGAAAGCTTTCAAGTAAAATCAAGAGAAAAGATAGAAGAAGAATAATGAAAACTAGTATTGATCCATCAAATTACAACAGAGCTCCCTAACCCAATGAAAGGGGTTTAGTTGTTCATAGCTCTGGAAAATGAAAACAAAGATGGAGAATACATGATGAAAACTAGCAGTGCAGAGAAAGTAAATACAGAGAGTAATTCTATGCCCAGAGGCTCCCTATATTTTCCAACTCCCTAATTAATTCAAAGCTACTCCTATATATACTACTCTTCTACTCTTCTAGTTGGTTCTTCAAGTCTTGGGTCCGGACCTTTGGATCTTGAGTTTGAAGCAGTTATCTTCTTCATTGGGCTTGGCTTTACTTGCAGAGAGAAAGTGTGAAGTGGGCAGAGACTTTTGCTCAGGACATTAGTGGTGTTAACGTTCAGTGAAAATATGGGTTCAAGAACGTTAGTGACATTCAACTTTTTCACTAACGTTCCTTACCCAAGTAAGAGCCACGTTAACTTCAACGTTAGTGGCACAAACGTTGCCACTAACGTTGCCTCTTTGTCCTTCGCGCACGTTATTGGGACTCAACTTTCCCAATAACGTTGAGAAGCCTCCCCCTTCCCTACGTTAGAGTCCACGTTAACTTAGTTAACGTGGCTCTTTTAACGTAGGCTTGCCAACCTTCGAGAACGTTAGTGACACTTAACATTGTCACTAACGTTCCAATGTGCCCCTTAGCTCCCACGTTAGAGTCCACGTTAACTAGGTTAATGTGGCTTCTAACGTGGCCATGCTAGCCATCTCCAACGTTAGTGACAAAGTTGAGTGTCACTAACGTTGGCTCAACATTCCCTTATCCACGTTAGCTTCCACGTTAACTAAGTTAACGTGGGAGTTAACGTGGCTCATGGTGGCATGTGTGGGCTCCTTCCAACGTTAGTGATAATGTTGGGTGTCACTAACGTTGGCGTCACCTCCCTGTTTCCTCACGTTAGCTTCCACGTTAACTAGGTTAACGTGGGAGTTAACGTGGCCTAGTGTGACTCGGCCAACGTTAGTGATAATGTTGAATATCACTAACGTTGTCTTCCCCCTTTCTTCTTAACGTTAGAGGCCACGTTAACTAAGTTAACGTGGTGACTAACGTGGCCACTCATGAGCTTGGTCCAACGTTAGTGATAATGTTAAGTGTCACTAACGTTGGCTCCATTTCCTTTCTTCCACGTTAGAGTTCACGTTAACTTAGTTAACGTGACTCCTATTGCGGGCAATGATGGCTTCGAGAGCGTTATTGGCAATCACTTTTCTCATTAACTTTGCAAGTTACTCCTATTCCACGTTAGTGTTAACGTTAGTGTAACTAACGTAGCCACTAATGTGGTTCTTCTTTGCTTCCTTTGTCCTGAAATCAAGCAATAAAGTGCATCAAAGTTCTAGTCCAAGTCATGGGAAATGCAACATCCAATTTGTCCTTAAATTCATGCAAAATCCTCATGAAATCATGTAAAGTGCACAATGTATGCTTGAATCAAGATGTAAGTGAATATCTACCCAAAACTAGCTTATTTCCTAAGGAAATGCATGAAACTACCCTAAAAACAGTAAAGAAAAGGTCAGTGAAACTGGCCAAAATGCCCTGGCATCACAACACCAAACTTAAAGCTTGCTTGTCCCTAAGCAAGTACTGGAACAAGAGAATGATGAATGGAATGCCAAGAGAAATGAGTCATTCTTGTGGAAGTAATGTCCCTGGTTTTATGGTGGTTTCATGCATAGCAACTTAGGTTCATTCCTGGCTTTCAGACCTTTATCATGTCCTAGAATACTCACTGTGATTGCATCCCATGAAACTTTTATTTATTGATCCTTTTGTTGTTATTTCAGGGCTTATTTGTGTTCTTAGGCTAAGTGTTCTGTAAGGGGGCAACTCTTTAAAATAAGCTTTCAGCCAACACTCCCGAACCAGTTGGTTCAAGGTGCTAGGTGTTGAAGCACCCCTAAGGACTTACTTGCTCAAGTCTCTCCCCTCTACATACACACCACAGGCATATAGTTTATTTATTTTCTTTTCTTGAGACCTTGGTGTCCAGCACCTCTTCGGGTTACTAAATGCTCTGTAGTGAGGGTTACTCTTGATAGTGGACTTTCAGCTGATAATCCCGAGTTAGTTAACCCAAGTTACCAAGTGATAAGGCACCCCTAAGAGCTTATTCATCCAAGTAGATCCCTCACACAGGAACACCACAGACACATGCCTCAAGATTAAAACCATTGGTGCCTAGCCTTATTGCTTACTCTTTTTCTTTTATTCCTCAACTTTGATTGTTCTTTCCCTTTTTCTTATTAGGATCTTCTTATTTAGCTAGTCTCATGGGATGTGTCTCAAGCATAGTATTCATGACAGACAGTTGTCCTCCCACCTTATGGTTGAACCAACTTAGCTAACTTATAACTATACCATAAACTCATGAACTTATTCCATAGTATGAACTCTACTCTGGTCTCTTAAAAACACTCATTCTCTTTTCATTTGATTAAAAGGGACAGGCATACAAGTAAGTGAGGAGATGATGTAGTAACATAAAGACTAGCAAACATAGACCTATTCGGAAAGAAAACTTTAAAGACAGAATTTAAAATGTTCAACTACCATGGAAGCATGTTCTATTTCATACAAGATCTTCCTTATTTAAAGCATAGAAAAAGATGGACCAAAGAAGGAACTCCACCACCTTTTACTCTTGTGGAAGCCCATGCTTTCCTCTTTGTTTGTCTTCTTTGTGTCCTCTTGCATTCCCTCTCATCCGTGCCAATCTTGCTTGCTTCCAATCCTCAAGTGCCTTCCTCACTGATTCATGACTCTCTTCCACCCTTTGTTTTTCTTCTTGTGCTAATTCATCCCTCATTTCTTCATACCTTGTGATTCCTGGATGCAATATAGGTAGCTATCCTACCAAGTAACCGAGCCTAGCTTGAGTATTTATATGATGCCCAGTCTTGCTCATGTAAACTCCTTCTGCGAATGCCCTTTGCTCGTCCAATAGTTCTGCCTGTTCTATTTGTCTTCGATGCATCTCATGTATATGTGCACCTTGATGTGCTTGGATGTTGATTAGCCTCTGGATGGATTCTTGTTGCTCATTTTGCCTTTGTTCCATCCTGTGGAATGTTTCACTCCATTGTTGTCCATGACTCAGTTGCTGATCCATCATTTGCTTTTGCCAATCCCCTTGTTGAGTCATCCATCTTGAGAGTGACTCCTCTTGCTGCCCCATCATCTGTAGTTGAAGTTCTCTCTGTGCTCCTTGGCTTTCCAAATATTGTCAAGATAGTCCACCAATGGCCTCCTGCAATTGGTGCATATCCAAGGTGGCTGGTGCTTGCCCTTCTACGGCTTGTCCTTCTACTACTTGAGGGGCTGCCCTCTTCCTTTGCTTCCGTTGAGGCAGCGGGGATGCAGTGGCATGCATTCGTTGAACAGTTATTGGAATGCCCTCTTTTATCCACACGGGGTCCTCATCTTCAAACACCACTCCAGCTTTCTTGCACAGTCAGTAGATAGTGCTGGGGTAACCTAACGTTCCCCTTGAGTCGCTTTTCTCTACCATTTTTCTAATCTCTTTTGCTATGAGTTCATGAACCTTGATCTCTCTGCCTTTGAGTATACAGTGCACCAGTGTGGCTCTCTTGAGATTCACCTCCGAGTTGTTTGCTGCTGGGAGGATGGACCTCCTTACAATTTCGAACCACCCTTTTGCTTCCGGGGTGAGATCTGCTCTTTTGATGAACCTTGGTCTCCTATCTGCATATCTTTCCCAGTCAGCTCCTGGTACACAAATGTCTTGCACAATCTGGTCATGATCAGGGTTGTTGTCCATTCTTGAATGATAACTCTCTTCTTCAAACGGTATGGAGCGCAGCTTTAATGCCCTCATGACACTCATGGGACCAAAATCCACAATCTTTCCTCTCAAAAAGCTTGTATATGACTCATCTGCCTTATCATATCGGACCACATTTGCATAAAACTCTCTTATAAGATTTGCATTCACCCTAATGATCGGATCAATAAGGAGCTCCCATCTTCTCTTTTCTACCTTCTTTGTGATTTCGGGACACTCATTTTTCCTAACTTGAAATCCCAGCTCATAAATAATTTCCTTATCCACCATCCATCCGTATTGCAATGCATGGTGCAAGCTTCTAAATCTCTTTTCATCATACGGGTGTTGCTCCATAGGTTCCTTTCCCTTCCTTCTTTTAGAGCTCGAAGATGCCATGAATGAAGGTTAATGCGTGAAGTTATCAGGGGTGTGGAGATTTTTGGTGTTTAGGGTTGAGTGCAATGAAGGGAGTGAAGGGGAACCCGAAATGGAGAGGTGTGAAGAGTGGGGTACGGAACAAGGATCACTTATATAGAGAGGTTGTGAGTGAATGGAGGGTGTGGATTGGTGGAGTGGTTGTTTGATGGACGGTTGGGGTTGTGCATGTAGAAAGGACAAGGATCATCACTTTATGATGGAGATTGCTCGGTCTCCAAGGGTCCCATTTTTTTTTCAATATTGCATGGCAACATTTTCCAATGACTTCCCTTTTTAGAACAAGTGTATAGTCCTTCCTTTTGGGGTGTCCGAACCTTCTTCCTTTAATTGTCCAATCTATCTCCTTCAATGCTCCTTTCCTTTTCCCTATAAAAATAAAATAAGAAAAATCAATATCATAAAAAGTTTTTAAACTTTTTGGCTAGAATGATAAAGAGAAGAAAAGATTTTGTTTATTCATGAACTCCAACTAACTAACTAACTGTGTATCCTTATATGCACATTGGTGGCACCATGGGGTGACACCAAACTTAGTTTGGAGCACTGTGATGAAAAGTTCTATTCAAAGCTTCAAGACTAGCATGCTCTCAGTTGCATTCATGCTTTCTTGGCACGCTTTGAACACCAAACTTGTTCTTCACTATATACTGCAATATAAGGAGTTCACCAAGTTTTTGTCAAGTTTGGGTTGGAATTCATGAATATTGGCTTATTAACTAGTAAAAGCTAATAAAATATGGGTTGCCTCCCATGAAGCGCTTCTTTAGCGTCACTAGCTTGACGTTTTTCCTTCATCAGGGAGGTTGATAATGCTTCAAGTCCTCCCCTCTTGCCTTGGACTTATATCCATTGGTTGTATCAATGATCTCTACATGTTCCAAGGAGAGAACTCTGTTGGTAGTGAAGACCTTAGGTAACTGAGATGGTACAGTGGGAAGATTAGGGGGGATATCTAGGAAGTAAGCTGAGATCACTTTATCTCCTGGAGAGAAGCCTTCCGTAGGGATCTTCTTGTTCCTCCACACCCTTGGTACCTTCTTCTTTGTCCCTTTTGATGCTGCCTTGCTCTTGGTGGCTTCTTCTTCTAAGGGAATTTTGTTGTTGTCTTCACATGCCTCTGGTGGTTTAGGTTCCTCCAGCTTCTCCTTGTGCTGTAACAATTGCTGTTTGCCTTGTTCATCATTCAGTGGGGTTCTCAGATGTGTTGGTTGTGCTTTAGTGCTTGTTTCCTCTGTCAGCATCTCATTATGATCATTGCTTGGTTCTTTGTTTTCTTGGTCTGCTTCTTGTGAGAGTTTGAAGACATTAAAGCTGAGTCGTTCATCATAGATCCTCAATATTAGCTCCCCTCGCTCCACATCTATGAGTGCTCTGGCTGTAGCTAGGAATGGTCTTCCTAATATGATTGGGTGAGTGTGACTCTCTTCCATGTCCAAGATGACAAAGTCTGTGGGAAGAAAGTATTTCCCCACCTTTAACAACACGTTTTCCACCACTCCTCTTGCTTGTTTTTGAGTTTTGTCAACCAGCCTGATGACTACATCTATGGGCAATATCTCATTGATCTGCAACCTCTTCACCAGGGATAAGGGCATTAAGTTGATGCTTGCTCCCAAATCGCAGAGTGCTCTATCAAACATTGTTTCCCATATGGCACAGGGGACATGAAAACTCCCTGGATCTTTTCTTTTCGTAGGCAACTGCGGTTGAATGAGGGCACTGCACTCCTTGTTCATCACTATAGTTTGGCCTCCCTTGAGTGAGCTTTTCCTGGGAAGCAGCTCCTTCATATACTTGATGTATGCAGCCATTTGTTGGATAGTCTTGATGAACGGTATGTTCACATGCAAAGATGCAAACAAGTCAAGAAATCTTGAGTATATTCTCTTCTCCACAGCACCATTGAGCAGTTGGGGAAAAGGTGCATAGAGTCTCAGCAGCTCCTGTTTTGAGATTTCTGGTTCTTGGTAATCTTTTTCCCCCTCCTCTACTGAGGTATCTTCAGGTTGTTCTGACAGCTTGCTTGGCTTGTCCTCAGTCTCCTTATCACTTATAGTGACCATCTTACAATCTTTCCATCTTACTTTCTGTGTTTCACCTCTCGGATTCTTCTCTGTGTCACTTGGGAATCCATCTGTGGGTTTGGGAATTTGCTCAGAGAGATACCCCACTTGAGATTTCAACCTCTTGATTGTGTCTCCCTGGTTCTTGAAACTGGCTCGCACTTCCTCCTTGAACACCTTGTTGTCTTGAATCTCCTTGCTTATGCCTTCAAGTAGATTCTCAATCCTTGAGATTCTTTCATCAAATGATGATAGGTCAGGCTGAGGAGGGTTATTCTGGCCTTGATATGAATGTGGAGAGGTGTTGTTATGGGGGTGTTGATATGGTCTAGATGTGAAGTGTTGGGTGGTTGCATTGTTTGGATTTGGGCGTCTTTGATCAAGGCTTTGGTCTTGTTGATTTCCCCACCCAAAGTTTGGGTGATTCCTCCATCCAGGGTTGTATGTCTTGGAGTATGGATCATGGTTTTGCCTAGGTGAATTCCCAATGTAGTTGGCTTGCTCCTGACTACCCTCTGCTTTTTCATTCACTCCTTCTTGGGTTGTTGATGAAGTGGAGATTGCTGCTACTTGGTTCCTCTCCATCTTCATGGTGAGGTCAGCCAGCTGCTGGGTAATGAGCTTGTTTTGGGCCAGCAGAGCATCTACATTGTTTAGCTCCATTACTCCTCTTATGTTCCCTCTTTCGGAAGCATAGAAGTAGTCGTTCTCTGCTACTGTTTCAATGACATCTGTGGCCTCCTCAATGGTCTTCTTCTTGTTCAAAGATCCTCTGGATGAATGGTCTACGGCCTTCTTTGACTCATAAGAGAGCCCTTCATAGAAAATGTGCAGCTGCACCCATTCATTGAACATATCAGGTGGGCACCTCCTTGTTAGGTCTTTAAACCTCTGTCATGCTTCATATAGAGTCTCACCATCTTGTTGCCTGAAAGTTTGGACCTCAGCTCTCAGCCTATTGATTCATTAAGGAGGGTAAAATCTTGCTAAGAATTTGTTCACCACATCTTCCTAAGTTGTCAAGCTCTCCCTTGGGAAAGACTCCAGCCACTTGGCTGCCTTATCCTTGAGTGAGAATGGAAATAAGAGCAGTCTATAGGCGTCAGGATGAACACTATTAGACTTCACTGTGTCACATATTCTCAGGAAGGTGGTTAGATGTTGATTGGGGTCCTCTTGGACACTTCCTCCGAACGAACAGTTGTTCTGAACAAGGGTGATGAGCTGTGGTTTTAGTTCAAAATTGTTGGCATGGATGGTTGGCTTTTGAATGCTACTTCCACAGTTTTCTGGGTTTGGATTGATGTAAGAGCCTAAAACTCTTCTATCCTCCCCAGCATGATTTGCTCGACCTCTTCTGCCATGGTTGTGAGTCTCTTCTTCGTGATGGTTTTCCATATTTTCTTCCATGTTTGGTTCAAAGTATTCCTCAAAGTATTCCTCCTCTTCTTCAGCACCAACTACACGTTTTTCTCTTGCCTCCCTCCTTAGTCTAAGGAAGGTTCTCTCAGGTTCAGAATCAAAGGAAGTTGAAGCTGTGCTTCTTCTCCCTGTCATACAACCAACAAGTACAAGCAAAGAGAATGGGTGCAGAAAGTATATCTGTCAGAATTACTGTTAGTGTGAGTGATGCAATATATCAAACAGTTAGTGGGTTAGTGAGATGAATAGTAAATAACAAAGAAAAAGTAGGGGGAAGGGAAGAAATTAACTAAAACAGGAAGTAAATGACTCAAACAGAAAATTAAATCAAACAAAAATAAATGCTCAATCTAGTTATCCTCCAATCTAACCATTGTTGATGCACAATCAATCCCCGGCAACAGCGCCATAAACTTGATGCACGGTAAACTTGTCTCTTAACAAATTTCCTTCGGCAAGTGTACCGAATTTGTCGTCAAGTAAAAACTCACAATAGAGTGAGGTCGAATCCCACAAGGATTGATTGATCAAGCAACTTTAATTAGAGGAATGTTCTAGTTGAGCGAATCCAGGATTTGAGTTTAGAATTGCAGAAAATAAAATGGCAGGAAGGTAAATGACAGAAAAAGTAAATGCCAGAATTAAAGAACTGAAAGTAAATTACTGAAATAAATTACAGAATTGTAAATGGGAATGGGGGAATTGCTCATAAGAGTAAATAACAGTAATTAAAGAGAATGGGTAAGATCAGAAATGGGGAGTTCATTGGGCTTAGGAGATGTTGCATTCTCCGGATCAATTTCATTTTCATCTCTTCCTCAATCAATGCACTCATTGATCTCCTTGGCAGTCTTAAGTGATTGAATTACAATTTCTTGTAATTCAATCTCTCAAATCTTGATCAATAGCCAATTCCTTGGTCAATTGCTCATGAGAAGAGATGAAGTATAGTCACTGATTATACCACATGCATTTCACAAATCAAGTGTTGAGAGGATTATAGTCACATATCCATCCAAACCCAATTTGGTCCAGCATGAGAAAGCATTTCTAGCTTGATCTCTTCATTCCTCTTTCAAGGTTCAGAAGAGATCCAAGTATGAATAGCTTCTTTTCCAAGATAACTACCCAATTGGATGAAGATCGAAAGCTTTCAAGTAAAATCAAGAGAAAAGATATAAGAAGAATAATGAAAACTAGTATTGATCCATCAAATTACAACAGAGCTCCCTAACCCAATGAAAGGGGTTTAGTTGTTCATAGCTCTGGAAAATGAAAACAAAGATGGAGAATACATGATGAAAACTAGCAGTGCAGAGAAAGTAAATACAGAGAGTAATTCTATGCCCAGAGGCTCCCTATATTTTCCAATTCCCTAATTAATTCAAAGCTACTCCTATATATACTACTCTTCTACTCTTCTAGTTGGTTCTTCAAGTCTTGGGTCTGGGCCTTTGGATCTTGAGTTTGAAGCAGTTATCTTCTTCATTGGGCTTGGCTTTACTTGCAGAGAGAAAGTGTGAAGTGGGCAGAGACTTTTGCTCAAAACGTTAGTGGTGTTAACGTTCAGTGAAAATATGGGTTCGAGAACGTTAGTGACATTCAACTTTTTCACTAACGTTCCTTACCCAAGTAAGAGCCACGTTAACCTCAACGTTTGTGGCACAAACGTTGCCACTAACGTTGCCTCTTTGTCCTTTGCGCACATTATTGGGACTCAACTTTCCCAATAACGTTGAGAAGCCTCCCCCTTTCCTACATTAGAGTCCACCTTAACTTAGTTAACGTGGCTCTTTTAACGTAGGCTTGCCAACCTTCGAGAACGTTAGTGACACTTAACATTGTCACTAATGTTCCAATGTGCCCCTTAGCTCCCACGTTAAAGTCCACGTTAACTAGGTTAACGTGGCTTCTAACGTGGCCATGCTAGCCATCTCCAACGTTAGTGATAAAGTTGAGTGTCACTAACGTTGGCTCAACATTCCCTTATCCACGTTAGCTTCCACGTTAACTAAGTTAACGTGGGAGTTAACGTGGCTCATGGTGGCATGTGTGGGCTCCTTCCAACATTAGTGACAATGTTGGGTGTCACTAACGTTGGCGTCACCTCCCTGTTTCCTCACGTTAGCTTCCACGTTAACTAGGTTAACGTGGGAGTTAACGTAGCCTAGTGTGACTTGGCCAACGTTAGTGATAATGTTGAATATCACTAACGTTGGCTTCCCCCTTTCTTCTTAACGTTAGAGGCCACGTTAACTAAGTTAACGTGGTGACTAACGTGGCCACTCATGAGCTTGGTCCAACGTTAGTGATAATGTTAAGTGTCACTAACGTTGGCTCCATTTCCTTTCTTCCACATTAGAGTTCACGTTAACTTAGTTAACGTGACTCTTATCGTAGGCAATGATGGCTTTGAGAGCGTTATTGGCAATCACTTTTCTCATTAACTTTACAAGTTACTCCCATTCCACGTTAGTGTTAACGTTAGTGTAACTAACGTAGCCACTAATGTGGTTCTTCTTTGCTTCCTTTGTCCTGAAATCAAGCAATAAAGTGCATCGAAGTTCTAGTCCAAGTCATGGGAAATGCAACATCCAATTTGTCCTTAAATTCATGCAAAATCCTCATGAAATCATGTAAAGTGCACAATGTATTATTGAATCAAGATGTAAGTGAATATCTACCCAAAACTAGCTTATTTCCTAAGGAAATGCATGAAACTACCCTAAAAACAATAAAGAAAAGGTTAGTGAAACTGGCCAAAATGCCCTGGCATCAAAAACTCAAGTCAGGTGGATCGTCATCAAAACGTGGAAGGTCGTCTACTAATCCTCTGCACGATCTTATGTCATCAAAGAGCGTCTCTCAAGTACTTCATCGAGTGGCCACATAACAGCAACATCGTACGGAGGACTTAGGCTAAAGTTTGTAGATAAACAGGGTGCAGACGTTGGCTGACCTCACAGTAAATACATATAAACAGGTAACGGAGTTCACTATAGACTCAGAAGACTACCTAGAGCGGAATCCTCTTTGGAGAACAGTCATCAGCAAACTACGGAAGGGTACTCATGCTTCCATCTGAAGGGGGAAGGGAGAGAGAAGGGGTAAGAACTGGGGAGTTCTTAGTAGGGTCGGGGTTATTAGTTACGTTCATTTACTTGGGGTCGATTAGTAGACAAATAACATAATATAGCAAAGCAGTAAACATAAGATAAAGATAGAAAGAAAAAGTAGAGACAATAGAAAGTAGAACACAAACAAAAGAACACAATAAAACACAGAAATAGCATGCAAGCAGACAAACATAAAGAAATAGACCACACACAGAAAGGAATGCAACAGAGAATGATGCGCAGACAAGAATGATGCATGTCTAGCCCTAGTGCAGGTAATGAGCTCATTTTTCGTTTACTAACCCGCTCCCGACGTTATCCAGCAACCTCTGTCTGGATAAGGCTTTCCTATTGGCTATACCCCTGTGTACAGGAAATAACCCCTTGCCACCACAGGGTCCACTGCACGCAGGAAATAACACATCTGCCACTGGAGGGATGTAAGCCGACACACCTTCTGTATACAGGAAATAATCCCTCTGCCACTACAGAAATGGAACAGGTGGTCACGGTACTTCTGTAGCAGGAAATAACCCCTCTGCCTTACAGAAATAAAATATGGATCTGTACCGCAGGAAAGCGTTCTCAGTGATCACACCATTATCTATCTGACTGCCTCTCTGCAGCAGATGATCATACAAGTATATCTGGAGTTGCCTTAATGCAACAAATGAATAAACACATCTCTTGGGCCTACAGAAATAGCACTCCCGTAAGTGAACTTTGGCTTACAGGGATAGTCTAAACACAACACAACAACTTTCTGTAGGTAAACTTCGGCCTACAGAAATAACACCTCTGTAAGTGAACTTCGGCTTACAGAAATAGCGCTGTAAGTGAACTTCGGCTTACAGGTATCACAACTCTCTGTAGGTGAACTTCGGCCTACAGGAGCAACACCCTGAGATACACAATTAATATTCACTGCAGGTGAACTTCGGCCTACAGGAATAACAACTCACTGTAGGTGAACTTGGGCCTACAGGACCTCTAGGGCCAATGGAAAAGCAGCAGATGAACATCCAACCGAACATCATGCTACAAGGCTTAACTTTTTATTCTTATACTCTTCTCTTTATATCTCTTTACTCTGTTCTGGTTTCTCTTTTCTCTGTATCTCTTTACTCTATTTTAATTACTCTGTTATCTGTATCCCTTTTCTCTTCTCTGATTACTCTTTTCATTTGTATCTATATTATTCTTTTTCTCTTTATCTCTTTACCTTACTCTGGTTATTCTGTTCTCTGTGTTACTTTATTCTGCTCTGATTTCTCTGCTTAACTTGTGTATTTAAAGCTTATGTAAATTTCGGTATGAATAGTTAGTCTGTCCCAAGTATAGGTTCATTAAGTCTATACTGAAACAATTTAACTTTTCATATAATACTTAACCCTAGTCACTACTCAAGTACTAACTAAGTTGCCCTAGTTCGTTCACTAGTCTCTGTCTGTTTTTCTGTCATTAAAACTTTACAGACTTTTTCTTCGATTTTTATCTTTTCTTCAACTTTTTATCTTTTGTTTATCTTTGCCTCACTAATATGTTTTTACCACTCCCTAAGTATTTTATGAAAGTAATTATGAGATTCTGTGCCTAAAGTTGTCTTTCTAAAGCTTTTACAGAAAACTGCCTCTTCTGTATTATTTTATTATTTTTATTAAAATATTATTTTTAATTAAATATTATTATTTAATATTTTATTATTTTATCATTAAATTTTCGAAAATTAATTTACTTTTACTTTTAACCTTTAAAATTCACTTTTTACCACCTGTAACTTTTAATATTTCTACTTTTACCATCCTAACTTCCAGAAATTATCATATAACCCCTCAAACACCAAATTAATTACTTCATTGCCCTTTTATGAATCAAAAAGGTGTTTTGCATTGTTCTTCATCACACTCAAAGTGTTCTTCATGTTCTTCATAAATTCTTCAGATTCCTTCTCTGTTTTTACCCGTTTTTCAGTCTTTTCAGCAACCGATTTTTACTATAATTCATAATAAATTAGCAGCCACTAAAACCCCTTTTTTTCTACATGATTTCAACACAAATTGAACCTCAATTTAAGCTTAAGGTTTCGTTTTTTCCAGCTGCCCAAGAACATGAACTTTAAGGCTTGAATTTCATCAAATTTCATCAAAATTTCACCAAATTTTCACCAAGAATCAATCATATATGCAACCAATTTTTAGCACAGCCAAATAATACAAAATTCACACAACTCAAACACAAATAATCAAGATTAATTTCGTGACACCCTACCTTGATTTGCTGCTCCAAATCCGGTTACTCTTTGAAGTGTTCTTAAAGCACTTTTTCCTCCTAAATCACATCAAGAACAACTTTAAATCCAAAAACTCTCAACTGACCAAATCTCACTCAGTATGTTAGAAAGAGATATCTCACCTTAGACTTGCTGGAAATTCACGTTTCTTGGCCCTCAAGTCAAGTTAAGCATGATTCCTAAGGAAGAACATCAAGAAAACACATGTTTTGCATGGTTTTCCTTGAAAACCGAATTGAAATGGGAGGGAGACAGCCATCTCACCTTATTTCCATCCTTGATAAGTTACATGGTTATGTGGAGGAAGAAGAGAGGATCATTTTGGTGAAATCGGAGTTTTGATTTGAGTTTTGGTTCAAAAGAAATCAAGCTTTGAAGATTAAGTGTTCATGAAGTTTTCTCTCTTTTCTCTCTTGTTATTTTCGGCCAAAATGATGAAATGAGACAGCCTTGGAGGTCTTGGGGGTGTAAGGTGAGTTGTGATTGGTTGGCTTGCAGGTGGATTAAAATAATATTAAAATATCTCTGGTGTACAACTACTAAAACTACGTGTATCAGAACACTCGTAAAAACATCTCTAAAAATTATTTTCTGAGCTACTAGCATAAATGAAACAAGTAACATATTTATTATGAGAATAAAACATGAATAATGAGGCCTTAGCATTGCTAAGGTCATCAGAGAGTGCTGGTGCTAAGCTGCACCAGTAAATTGTGAACCCGGTTAAACCGGTTTTCTGTTTTTAACTAAAACTGATCAGGTAACCTTATAATATCATTCAAGAAGCTTCTAATACTAATATAATGATAATATTATCCTATTATCACTCTTGCCTCATGAATCGAGTCCGGTTCATCAAACTGAGACTATTTACGAAAAATAGAATCAAAACTCCTAACCAATACGGTTAAAAAACTGGGTTTTTCGTGACTACGTTATCGAGCGTGCCTCAGAAAAGGTTCTATCTTAAAGATGACATAATGAAAATGAGGATTGAGATACTTGATGATATATCAAAGTTTTTCCCTTTATTGATCTTCCGGAGAAATCCGTACTTTCAGAAAAGATTTCGCGTTCTCGAAAACCGGGGTTGTTACATTCTACCCTCCTAAAAGAAAATTTTGCCCTCAAAATTTCAGTTACCTGAGAATAGATGTGAGTAATCAGCTCTCATCTTATCTTCCAATTCCCAAGTGTTTTCTTCTTCTCCTCTTGGTTCCCATGCTACTTTGACTAAGCGAACAGTCTTGTCTCTTAGCTGCTTATCACTTCTTTCTACGATCTGAACTGGTGATGCTTGATATGTCAAATCATTTTATAACTGTACTGTTTCTGGTTGTGAAATGTGACTATCATCGGGAACATATTTCTTAAGTTGCGGGACATAAAAAAAACATCATGAAGGTTTGATAAATAAGGAGGAAGGGCTATTTGATAAGCTACTAGACCGACTCTTTTAAGTACTTAGAAAGGTTCTATGTATCGTGGGTTAAGCTTTTTAGTCTTAAGGGCTCTACCTATTCCAGTAATCGAAGTCACTTCTAGAAAGACATGATCTCCCTCACTAAACTCTAAGGGTCTACGTCTATTATCGACATAGCTCTTTTGTCGGCTGATGGGATATTTTTGTGGAGAAACGAATTTCTCCAAAACACCCAAAACTAACCGGCAAGTGCACCGGGTCGCATCAAGTAATAATAACTCATGGGAGTGAGGTCGATCCCACAGGGATTGAAGGATTGAGCAATTTTAGTTTAGTGGTTGATTTAGTCAAGCGAATCAAGATTTGGTTGAGTGATTTGTGATTTGCAGAATTTAAAGTAAAGGGAATGGGTAATTGACATGAAATTAAAGAGAACAGGAATTTAAATGCTGAATCTTAAAGAACAAGAAATTAAATGGTAGAAACTTAGAATGCAAGAAATGGAAATTGCAGAATCTTAAAGTGCAAGAAATGTAAATAGCTTGAATTGTAAAGGGAATTGGGAGTTGGATTTGCAGAAATTAAACGAGGAAAAGTAAATTGCAACCAACAGAGAAGTAAAAGAACACTTGGATTGAACCGGATCTAAAAACAGAATTGTAAATAAGCATGAAAACAGTAAACAGGGAATGGGAAATGAGGAATCCAGATCTCAGGACCCAAGAGACTAGATAACCAAGTCTAGATCTCAATGCCTTCCTAGATCCAACAAGAACAATTGCAAAGGAATTGTAAATTGCAAAGGAAGTAGATGAAGAACAATTAACAGAAATTAAATTCAAGAAGCAGTAGAAGAAACAGAGAGATCTTCGGATGAGATTGAAACAGAATTCCTTCAATTCTCCAACCCAAGATCCAAGACAATTGCAATTGAAATTGAAAGCAATAAAACTAAGAGGAAGAGAGTGGAATTCTCCTTCCCCGAAACTAAGAAATTAAAGATCACTCAATATCCAAAGCTTTCCGAAAACTATTATGAAAACTAAAAAGGAAAAGCTCCCTAAGAACTTGAATTCTATCCTATTTATACACTTTCTTCAAATGATCTTCAAGCCTTGAGTTGGGCCTTTGCTCATGGTGGAATTGGGTTGAGAGAGGCCTTGGTTGATTGCTCTTGGAGTTTGGAGAGGAACCAAAGTGAACTAATTGAACCGGGTTGAAGTTTTGCAAAAGTTTGAGTAAAAGTTAGAGTAAAAGTTTGAGGCTAACTTTTACTCTAACTTTTACTATCAGCCTCCATGCTTTGCTGCTATCCACGTTGGGGCAAAAGTTAGGGGTCTAACTTTTGCTCCAACGTTGGCCTCCTTATGTGTACTTATGGCGCCAACGTTAGCCCAAAAGTTAGAGGCTAACGTTGGCGCAAACTTTTGCTCTCCCTTTGTATTGTTCATGTGCCAACGTTAGCCCAAAAGTTAGAGGCTAACGTTGGCGCAAACTTTTGGTGGCCAGGGGGTGTTTTTCTCATGCCAACGTTAGCCACAAAGTTAGGGGCTAACGTTGGCGCAAACTTTTGGTGCCCAGGGGGTGTTTTTCTCATGCCAACGTTAGCTACAAAGTTAGGGGCTAACGTTGGCGCAAACTTTTGGTTCCCAGGGAGTGTTTTTCTCATGCCAACGTTAGCCACAAAGTTAGGGGCTAACGTTGGCGCAAACTTTTGGTGCCCAGGGAGTAACTTTCATGGGCCAATGTTAGCCCAAAAGTTAGGGGCTAACGTTGGGGCTAACTTTTCACCCAAAAGTTTGTGCAAAAGTTTGAGGCTAACTTTTGGTCCAGCTTTTTGCTTCCTGGTTCATTTTCACTTATTCCATTGTCCTCTCTTTACTCCTAGCCATTCCTTCTTACTTCAACCTTTCTCCAAGCTTTCTTCACCTATCATTAATCAACCAAACACATCAAAGCTATGCTTAAAATCATGAGATATTCATTTTATCATAATATGTGACAATTATAGCATAAAACCTCATGAAATAGCATGAATTCATACATGGTTGATTCAATCAAAGGAAGCATGAAAATCTACCGAAATTAGCTTACTTGTAGCTCAAGAAAGTGCACAATTCAAGTGAAAACAAAGAAAAAAGACTAGTGAAACTAGGCTAAGAGGACTTGTCATCACAACACCAAACTTAAAGCTTGCTTGTCCCCAAGCAAGAAAAGATTTATTGAGAAGAAAGGATGGAATGGAAGAGGATGTTCATGCTAGCAGAGTATTATTGATAGTTCAAGGGATTTTGTGTGGATATGTAAATACTCACTTCTTATTGACTCCTAGGCCTAGAAAGTCTCCTTCAAGCTTCAAGTAACGTACTGCTATGACCTCTCATTATTCCTTTATCCTTGGCTATTACTTTGTTTATAAGCTTTATTTGAGTGTCATGTGTAGCATGTTCATTTCCTTTTCTTTATACTTGACACATTATTCACTATAGACACTTGGCTCAAATTCCTTCTTAGAACATTGATGCCCAGCGCCTCTTTGGGCTACTAAGTGCCTTGTAGTTAGGTTGCTCTTGATAGTGGACTTTCAGCTGATGATCCTGGGTTAGTTAACCCAAGTCACCGAGTGTTGATACACTCCAAAGAGCTTAATAATCCAAGCAGATCCTAATACAAAGACACCACAGGCATATATTCTAAGGTTCAAGCTATTGGTGTCCAGCTTTGTTTCTTTTTTTGTTTTTCTTTTGTTCTGCCACTTCTTTTTTTCTTTCTTTTTGTTTTTCTTTCTAACCAAGGATTTTTATTCGATTGAGATTCATAGACAGTAGGCCACTCTATACTTAGAAGGAGACATCCTAGCTCTTTATTCACTAAAAGTGAGCTATTATACAATCACACACATACCACCACTTACTTTTATTCTACTTCTATCTAACAGAGACCATCTTACTTCTCATTCAAACATTTCTTTTATTGAACTTAAAGATGCAGGGGACAAAACATGCTTTTTGCTAAGTGAAAGTAAACACACAAGCACACACATAGACTAGCTTACTTATTCTAAGATTGATTCTACTTGTATTAGATGAACATTTTAACAAAACACAAGTCAAAGTATTTTTCAACAGCAAGAGTTAAGTGTAAATACAACCTATTGGTTTGCAGTTCCTTTGTCCTTCCTTCTGTTGTGCCCTTTTGAGTTATGATGCATAGTGTCTTCAACTGGTGGTGAATTCCCTGCATAATTCTCAACAGTTGCTTGCTTCTCAAGCCCTTAGATGACCAGTTAGTATGCATGAGTTGAGTGTGGCTTGTGGATTTAATTTGGTGTGGGGACACCAAACTTAAGCTCTTGCCACTTCTCTGGATACAGTAGGTTAACTCTAGGCAAAAATCTTGTATCCTTGCTAAAGGTTATGAGGTTAAGACTAAAAAGCAGTTAAGTGGTTGAATAATCTGTTCGATTGCTTGGAGCTAACAATGTGCAGGAGATTAGAATGTGCTTTTGAATGAGGTTTTGGTGGAACACCAAACTTAGAATCCTCCATTCTCCTTTAAGTTGTTTTTGGTGTGCAACACCAAACTTAGCTCGTTGCAATACATATCAATTATTCAACATTTTTATTGAAAAGGCTATGAAAAGGAAACTACCTCAGGTTGGGTTGCCTCCCAACAAGCGCTCTTTTATTGTCATTAGCTTGACATCCTTCGATTCCTTTCAAGAAGGCTGTAGGTTCTGGACCTCTTTTTCCTTATCTCATTGTCCTCCCAAGTACAGCTTTGCTCTGTGACCATTTGCTGTGAATTGATTCTTTGTTGCTTCATCTAGCAGTTCAATGCTCTCATAAGGAAAAACCTTTGTCACCAAGTATGGACCAGTCCACTTTGACTTCAGTTTGCCAGGGAAAATCTTAAGCCTTGAATTATACAGGAGCACTTGCTGTCCTGGCTTGAATTCCTTCTTTGTGATTTTTTTGTCATGCCACCTCTTAGCTCTTTCCTTGTATATCTTAGCACTCTCATAAGCTTCTATCCTGAATTCATCTAACTCATTTAGTTGTAACAACCTTTTTTCTCCTGCAGCTTGGGAGTCAAGGTTGAGGAGTTTGGTGGCCCAAAAAGCTCTGTGTTCAAGCTCTACAGGGAGGTGGCAGGATTTGCCATACAATAGCTGAAAGGGTGACTTGCCAATAGGAGTTTTGAAAGCTGTCCTGTATGCCCATAATGCATCTTCTAGCTTCCTAGCCCAATCTTTTCTTGTGCTTCCCACTGTTTTCTCTAGGATCTTCTTTAAACCCTATTCGCTAGTTCAGCCTGGCCATTAGTCTGAGGGTGGTAAGGTGTAGCCACTTTATGGATTACTCCATATTTGTGGAGGAGCTTCTCCATCTGTTTGTTGCAAAAGTGACTTCCACCATCACTGATAAGACTCTTGGGCACTCCATATCTTGTGAAAATGTACTTTTTAAGGAACTGGAGGACAATCTGTGCATCACAAGTGGTCGTAGCTATGGCTTCCACCCACTTTGAGACATATTCTACTGCGTCTAAGATATATCTGAAAGAATAGGAAGGGGGAAAGGGCCCCATGAAATCAATTCCCCATAGATCAAATAATTCCAGTTCCAAGATGAAATTTTGAGGCATCTCATTCCTTCTTGTTAATCCTCCTGCTTTCTGGCATTCATTACATTGGTGGACATATTCTCTGGCATCCTTGAAAATAGTTGGCCAATAGAAGCCGCTCTGCAATATCTTTGCAGCTGTCTTCTCTGGGCCAAAGTGTCCACCATAAGCTGAACCATGACAGTGCCACAGGATATCCCTCATTTCACTCTCAGGGACACACCTTCTAATTACTCCGTCAGAACATCTCTTGAACAGGAAGGGTTCATCCCATAAGAATTTATTTCCCTCATTGATTAACTTCTTCACTTGTTGCTTAGAAAAGTCTTGAGGTATCTTTCTTCCCACTTTGTAGTTTGCTATGTCAGCAAACCAGGGTGCTTGTTGGATCTGCAAAAGGTGCTCATCTGGGAAGCTTTCGTTCATGGGCTGAGATGCTTGTTGAATTGTTTCATGTGGTAGCCTCGACAAATGGTCAGCAACCCAGTTTTCAGTGCCATTCCTGTCTCTTACCTCAATGTCAAACTCTTGTAAGAGCAATATCCACCTGATAAGTCTTGGTTTAGCATCCTGTTTTAACATCAAGTACTTAAGTGCAGCATGGTCAGTATAAACCACAACTTTGGATCCTATTAAGTATGATCTAAACTTATCAAAAGCATAAACTACAGCTAGTAACTCCTTCTCCGTTGTGGTGTAATTTCTTTGGGCCTCATTCAACACTTTACTTGCATAATATATGACATGATGTAAGCTGCCCTTCTTTTGCCCAAGTACAGCACCAATTGCAAGGTAACTTGCATCACACATGAGTTCAAAGGGTAACTCCCAATCCGGAGGTGTGATGATTGGTGCTGTTGTGGGTTTTTTTTAAAGTTTCAAAGGCTTGCTGGCAGTTTTCATCAAAAATAAAAGGGTTATCAAGCATTAGTAGATTACTCAAAGGTTTAGCTATTTTTGAAAAATCCTTGATAAACCTTCTTAGAATCCGGCATGCCCCAAGAAACTTCTAACAGATTTCACATTAATTGGTGGAGGGAGTTTTTCTATGATTTCAACCTTTGCCTTATCAACCTCTATCCCTTTTCTTGAAACTTTATGGCCAAGAACAATCCCTTCGGGTACCATGAAGTGGCATTTCTCCCAGTTCAAAACTAAATTAGTTTCTTGGCACCGTTTTAAGACAAGGGTTAAATGGTTTAGGCAAGCATTAAAATTATCACCAAAAACAGAGAAGTCATCCATGAAGACTTCTAAAAACTTTTCAACCATATCAGAGAAAATGGAGAGCATACACCTTTGAAATGTGGCAGGAGCGTTGCAGAGCCCAAAGGGCATCCTCCGGTATGCAAAGACTCCAAATGGACATGTAAAGGCAGTTTTCTCTTGGTCCTTGGGGTCCACCACGATTTGATCATACCCAGAATATCCGTCCAAAAAGCAATAATAGGCATGGCCGGCCAACCTTTCCAGCATCTGATCAATGAATGGGAGAGGGAAATGATCCTTCCTGGTGGCATCATTCACTCTTCTATAGTCTATGCACATCCTCCACCCAGTCACTGTTCTAGTAGGGATCAACTCATTCTTCTCATTAGTGATGACCGTCGTTCCTCCTTTCTTTGGTACAACTTGAACCGGGCTTACCCATGGGCTGTCAGATATTGGGAAGATTATCCCTGCATTCCACAACTTCATTACTTCCTTCTGGACAACTTCCTTCATTGTGGGATTTAGCCTTCTTTGTGGTTGAACCACTGGTTTAGAATTATCTTCCAAGAGGATCTTATGCATACATACTGCAGGGCTGATTCCCTTCAGGTCATCAATGGTCCATCCTAAAGCATCTTTGTGAGCTCTGAGTACATCAAGAAGTTCTCCTTCTTCCTTCTTTGTCAGGGATGAATTAATGATTACTGGGAAGCTCTCCAATGTGCCAAGGAATGCATATTTGAGATGGGTGGGTAGTGGTTTCAGTTCTTGTTTTCTTACTTCTTCCTTCTTGACTTGTTTTTCATCTTGCTCAATGGAAGTCTCAGCTACTTGTTCCTTTGTTGCCCCTTGATTTCCTTCTTGCTCTTGAGGACTTTCTTCCAGCATTTCTTCCACCAAACTCTCTATCATGTCCACTCTCACATAATCCTCTTGCTTAGGAATGTGTTGCATTGACTTGAAGACGTTTATGACCATTTGTTCATTGTGGACCCTGAAGATCATTTCTCCTTTTTCTACATCAATAGTGGCTCTTGCTGTGGCTAGAAATGGCCTTCCTAAAATGATTGAATTGTTTCCTTCCTCTTCAGTATCCAAAATCACAAAATCTGCTGGGAAAATAAACTCCCCAACCTTTACCAACAGATTTTCCACAATTCCAGTGGGTGTTTTGATTGATCTGTCAGCCATGACCAATGACATCCTGTTGGGTTTAAGCTCTTCTATAGCAAGTTTTCTCATCATTGAGAGAGGCATTAAGTTGATGCTGGCACGAAGGTCACATAGAGCTTTGTTGAGAATTATTCTGCCAATGGTGCATGAGACTACAAAGCTTCCTGGATCCTTGAGTTTTGGTGAAATGCCCCTTTGAATCAAAGCACTGCATTCCTCGGTGAGTAACACGGTTTCCTTCTCAAGCCAACTTCTTTTCTTGTTGATAAGCTCCTTCAAAAACTTGGCATACAGAGGCATTTGCTCAAGTGCTTCAGCAAAAGGAATATTGATTTCCAGCTTTTTGAAAGTTTCAAGGAACTTGTGAAAATGCTGGTCCTTGGTTTCTTTGTTGAACCTCTGGGGATATGGCAGTGGAGGTACAAAGGTTTTCTCTACTTGTTGCTTTTGATTCTTGGTTGGCTTTTCAACTGCTTCATTCCCTTTTTTCAGAATTTTTGATTGTTCCTCCTTTGCCTGAGTTTGCTTTGAAGCTTCCTTGCTTGCCATTGCATCATCATCATTGGCTTCCTCTGTGTGTGTTGGCTGTTCCTCTTCTATTGGTCTTTTGCTGCTCTCTACTTGCTTCTTAGTAGTGTCATTGTTGCTCATCAATGTTCTCCCACTACTTAATTGTATTGCCTTGCATTCTTCCTTAGGATTTGGGATTGTGTCACTCGGCAGTGAGCTTGAAGGTCTCTCAACTGAAATCTGTTTAGAGATTTGCCCCATCTGTCTCTCTAGGCTCTTCAGGGATGCTTCCTGATTCTTGGTTACCATTTCCTGGTGTTTCAACATTTTGTCTATCACGGCCTCCAAGTTAGTGATTCTCTGGGCTTCAGGTGATACTTGAGGTGGGTTATGAGATGTGGGTGGTGGATGGTAGGCATTTTGGTTGGTGGGTTGGTTATTAGATTGGTATTGGTTGGGGTTGGGGTAGTTGTTTTGAGGTTTTCTGTAGGGGTTTTGGTTAGTCTACTGCTGGTTGTGGTTTTGGTTGCTTCTTGGGTTGTTTTGGTTTGAGTTCCTCTGCCATGGTTGTTGGTTTTGGGTATGATTATCTCCCCATCTGAGGTTTGGGTGGTTCTTCCAGGATGGATTGTATGTATCACCATACACTTCATTTGGTCCTTGGTTGTGCATATACTGTACTTGCTCTTGTTGTTGTTCTTCTTGAGTTTCTTCACTCTGTCCCCATGTGGTTGATGGTTGACTAGTGTTAACTGCTGCAACTTGGAGACTATCAATCCTCTTGGCCATTTGCTCAAATTGTTGTTGAATTTGCTGCTGCATCATCTTGTTTTGAGCCAAGATTGAGTCCATTCCTTCTAGCTCCATTACTCCTCTTCTTTGTGATAGTTGGCGGTTTCTTTGATGAGCAAAGAAATATTGGTTGTTAGCCACCATATCAATGAGATTTTGAGCTTCCTCTGCAGTTTTCATGGGTTGCAAGGAACCTCCAGCTGAGTGGTCAAGTGATTCTTGAGCCTTTAGGGTGAGTCCTTCATAGAAGTTCTGTAGCTTGTCCCACTCAGTGAACATTTCTGGTGGACATTTCCTCAGCAGAGCCTTGTATCTCTCCCATGCTTCATACAGATTTTCAGCATCCAATTGTGTGAAAGTTTGTACCTCAGTTTTCAGCCTGTTAACCCTTTGAGGTGGATAGAATTTGGCTAGAAATTTAGTCACCAAATCATCCCAGCTAGTGATGCTTCCTTGAGGAAAAGTTTCAAGCCATTGTGCGGCCTTGTCCCTTAATGAGAACGGGAACAGCAGAAGCTTGTAGGTCTCAGGATTCACGCCATTGGACTTGACAGTGTCACAAAAACTTAAGAAGGTAGACAGATGTTGATTTGGATCCTCTAATGGTCCTCCCCCAAACGAGCAGTTGTTTTGGACCAATGTAATGAGTTGTGGCTTTAATTCAAAGTTATTTGCATTGACATTAGGGGTGAGAATGCTGCTTCCATAATGTCTAGCATTTGCAAAGGTATAGGAGGCCAGAACTCTCCTCTGGGGTGGATTGTTATTGTTGTTGTCTACTCCACCTGGTGGATTGGTTGAATGTTCCTCCATATCTTGGAATTCTTCTTCTGATTCCTCTTCTCCAACAATATTTTTCCCTCTTTCAGCTCTTCTTAACCTTCTAAGAGTTCTTTCATCTTGTTCATGAAAGATGGGTGTATTTCTTCTTGTACCTGACATACAAGCAGAACATAAGAAACACACAAACCAGTGACACTTCAATCTATTGCTAGAATGAAGTTTTAGTTAGCTTAAGCAAAAATTCAAACAGTTAGTGGGTTAATTGAAAATTAAAGGAACAGAAAATAAAAATGCTAGATCTAGATCACCACCTCACTTAATCATTGTCAATCTAATCAATCCCCGGCAACGGCGCCAAAAACTTGATGGGATATTTTTGTGGAGAAACGAATTTCTCCAAAACACCCAAAACTAACCGGCAAGTGCACCGGGTCGCATCAAGTAATAATAACTCACGGGAGTGAGGTCGATCCCACAGGGATTGAAGGATTGAGCAATTTTAGTTTCGTGGTTGATTTAGTCAAGCGAATCAAGATTTGGTTGAGTGATTTGTGATTTGCAGAATTTAAATTGCATGGGAAGTAAAGGGAATGGGTAATTGACATGAAATTAAAGAGAACGGGAATTTAAATGCTGAATCTTAAAGAACAAGAAATTAAATGGTAGAAACATAGAACGCAAGAAATGGAAATTGCAGAATCTTAAAGTGCAAGAAATGTAAATAGCTTGAATTGTAAAGGGAATTGGGAGTTGGATTTGCAGAAATTAAACGAGGGAAAGTAAATTGCAACCAACAGAGAAGTAAAAGAACACTTGGATTGAACCGGATCTAAAAACAGAATTGTAAATAAGCATGAAAACAGTAAACAGGGAATGGGAAATGCGGAATCCGGATCTCAGGACCCAAGAGACTAGATAACCAAGTCTAGATCTCAATGCCTTCCTAGATCCAACAAGAACAATTGCAAAGGAGTTGTAAATTGCAAAGGAAGTAGATGAAGAACAATTAATAGAAATTAAATTCAATAAGCAGTAGAAGAAACAGAGAGATCTTCGGATGAGATTGAAACAGAATTCCTTCAATTCTCCAACCCAAGATCCAAGACAATTGCAATTGAAATTGAAAGCAATAAAACTAAGAGGAAGAGAGTGGAATTCTCCTTCCCCGAAACTAAGAAATTAAAGATCACTCAATATCCAAAGCTTTCCGAAAACTATTATGAAAACTAAAAAGGAAAAGCTCCCTAAGAACTTGAATTCTATCTTATTTATACACTTTCTTCAAATGATCTTCAAGCCTTGAGTTGGGCCTTTGCTCATGGTGGAATTGGGTTGAGAGAGGCCTTGGTTGATTGCTCTTGGAGTTTGGAGAGGAACCAAAGTGAACCAATTGAACCGGGTTGAAGTTTTGCAAAAGTTTGAGTAAAAGTTATAGTAAAAGTTTGAGGCTAACTTTTACTCTAACTTTTACTATCAGCCTCCATGCTTTGCTGCTATACACGTTGGGGCAAAAGTTAGGGGTCTAACTTTTGCTCCAACGTTGGCCTCCTTATGTGTACTTTTGGCGCCAACGTTAGCCCAAAAGTTAGAGGCTAACGTTGGCGCAAACTTTTGCTCCCCCTTTGTATTGTTCATGTGCCAACGTTAGCCCAAAAGTTAGAGGCTAACATTGGCGCAAACTTTTGGTGGCCAGGGGGTGTTTTTCTCATGCCAACATTAGCCACAAAGTTAGGGGCTAACGTTGGCGCAAACTTTTGGTGCCCAGGGGGTGTTTTTCTCGTGCCAACGTTAGCTACAAAGTTAGGGGCTAACGTTGGCGCAAACTTTTGGTGCCCAGGGAGTGTTTTTCTCATGCCAACGTTAGCCACAAAGTTAGGGGCTAACGTTGGCGCAAACTTTTGGTGCCCAGGGAGTAACTTTCATGTGCCAACGTTAGCCCAAAAGTTAGGGGCTAACGCTGGGGCTAACTTTTCACCCAAAAGTTTGTGCAAAAGTTTGAGGCTAACTTTTGGTCCAGCTTTTTGCTTCCTGGTTCATTTTCACTTATTCCATTGTCCTCTCTTTACTCCTAGCCATTCCTTCTTGCTTCAACCTTTCTCCAAGCTTTCTTCACCTATCATTAATCAACCAAACACATCAAAGCTATGCTTAAAATCATGAGATATTCATTTTATCATAATATGTGACAATTATAGCATAAAACCTCATGAAATATAATGAATTCATACATGGTTGATTAAATCAAAGGAAGCATGAAAATCTACCCAAATTAGCTTACTTATAGCTCAATAAAGTGCACAATTCAAGTGAAAACAAAGGAAAAAGACTAGTGAAACTAGGCTAAAATGACTTGTCATCATCGGCCTTGTGCTGTCTAGATCTTTCGACGAATCTCCTTTATCTTCGCAGTAGTTTCTTACACTAAGTTTGGACCTAAGACACTAGCTTCCCCATCATCATTCCAACATAATGGTGTCTGACATCTCCTTCCGTAGAGAGCTTCATATGGTGCCATCCCGATACTTTATTGGCAACTGTTGTTGTAGACAAATTCGACCAACAGCAAATACTTATCCCAGCTGCTTTGGTTGTCTATCATACATGATCGTAACATGTCTTCTAACGTCTGGATTGTCTGCTCTGATTGTTCGTCTATCTGAGGATAGTATACTATACTCGTGTGCAATTCTGTTTCCAACTAGTCTTACAGCTTCTGGTTCCTCTACTTTCATCCGTCTCAGCATCGTCATCATTTCTGAATCCTGTGCTTGTGCTTGCTGAATCCTAATCTTAAAATCTGGTGTTATATGCAATTGGGCCAAACAAACTCCACTTGACGTCTCAGTCATAGCCAACTTAAGGTCCTCAAATTCCGCGAGTAACTTTTCTTCCTTTATCATCATCCAAGAGATATTAAAATTCTTCCTGCTCAAAGCGTCTGCCACCACGTTCGCTTTTCCTGGGTGATAACTTAACTTAAAATCATAGTCCTTTAGGAACTCCATCCACCTTTGCTGTCCAGAATTTGCACTTTGATAGTTTATCATATAACTTCCAAGTCCTCAGTGTCTGCAATACAGTTCTTAGATGCTCTTCATGCACTCTTTCTGTCTTCGAATAGATGAGAATATCGTCTATGAAAACTACTACAAACTGATCAAGGTATGGACGGAAAATACGATTCATGTAATCCATGAAAATCGCAGGAGCATTATTATATGAGCCTTGGACATACCAGAAACTGAGTGCTACCAATTTGTCATCCTAATTGTTATCTGTTATTTATTATATGAGCCTGATTCGTTGTTAAAAGCATAGTTAGTTAGCGAGGTGCTTTTTTTTTTTTAAAACATTTGAATTAATAAACAGAATCATTTATAATCAACTCACAAATAATAACAGATAAAATAGTTATAAACAACCATACATAAATACATCACAAGTAGCTAGCAACATTCGGTGATCCAGCATTTATTAGAATATAGACTGTTAGTTAGGACACCCCTAGATATAACTAGATAATAACTATATACATATACATACATACAACATCCCAGGTCCTGACCTGTTCAAGAGGTCCCTAAGCTGGCACCTAGGCTAGCCTAGACTCTATACTCGCCTAGTCCCTCTAAACTACTAAAGTGAGGGAAAGTACGTTCTAGGTCTTCAAAACTCAAGTCAGGTGGAACGTCACCAAAAAGGTAGAACATCACCTACTACTCCTCTGTACGATCAGTCATTGCTATATGACGTCTTTCTGGTACCTCATCAAGTAGCCACACAACAGGAGTCTCGTGCATAGGATTTAGGTTAAAGTTCACGTACAAACGGGGTGCAGACATTAGCTGGTCTCACAGTATATACATGTACTATTCTCATAATAAATATGTTACTAGTGTCATTTATGCTAGTAGCTCAGAAAATAATTTTTAGAGATGTTTTTACGAGTGTTCCGATACACCTAGTTTTAGTAGTTGTACACCAGAGATATTTTAATATTATTTTAATCCACCTCCAAGCCAACCAATCATAACTCACCTTACACCCCCATGAACACTTAATCTTCAAAGCTTGATTTCTTCTGAACTAAAACTCAAATCAAAACTCCGATTTTACCAAAATGATCCTCTCTTCTTTCTCTACATAACCATGTAACTTATCAAAGATGGAAATAAGGTGAGATGGATGTCTCCCTCCCATTTCAATTCGGTTTTTAAGGAAAACCATGCAAAACATGTGTTTTCTTGATGTTCTTCCTAAGGAATCATGCTTAACTTGACTTGAGGGCCAAGAAACGTGAATTTCCAGCAAGTCTAAGGTGAGATATCTCTTCCTAACATACTGAGTGATATTTGGTCAGTTGAGAGTTTTTGCATTTAAAGTTGTTCTAGATGTGATTTAGGAGGAAAAAGTGCTTTAAGAACACTTCAAAGAGTAACCGGATTCGGAGCAGCAAATCAAGGTAGGGTGTCACGAAATTAATCTTGATTATTTGTGTTTGAGTTGTGTGAATGTTGTATGATTTGGCTGTGATAAAAATTGGTTGCATATATGATTGATTCTTGGTGAAAATTTGGTGAAATTTTGATGAAATTTGATGAAATTCAAGCTTTGAGTTCATGTTCCTGGGGCAGCTGGAAAAACGAAACCCTAAGCTTAAATTGAGGTTCAATTTGTGTTGAAATCATGTAGAAAAGATGGGGTTTTAGTGGCTGCTAATTTATTATGAATTATAGTAAAAATCGGTTGCTGAAAAGACTAAAAAACGGGTAAAAACAGATAAGGAATCTGAAGAATTTATGAAGAACACTTTGAGTGTGATGAAGAACAATGAAGAACACCTTTTTAATTCATAAATGGGCAAGGAAGTAATTAATTTGGTGTTTGGGGGGTTATTTTGTAATTTCTGAAACTTAGGGTGGTTAAAGTAGAAATATTAAAAGTTACGGGTGGTAAAAAGTGAATTTTTAAAGGTTAAAAGTTAAAGTGGGATAATTTTCGAAAATATATTAATAAAATAATAAATAATAATAAAATAATGTAGAAAAAGGCAATTTTCTGTAAAACCTTTAGAAAGACAACTTTAAGCACAGAAAGTCATAATTACTTTCATAAAACACTTAGGGAGTGGTAAAAACATATTAGTGAGGCAAAGATAAAGAAAAGTTAAAAAGTTAAAGAAAAGATAAAAACCAAAGAAAAAGTCTGTAAAATTTTAAAGACAGAAACACAGACAGAGACTAGTGAACGAACTAGGGCAACTTAGTTAGTACTTGAGTTGCGACTAGGGTTAGGTGTTATATGAAAAGTCAAACTATTTCAGTATAGACTTAATGAACCTATACTTGGGACAGACTAACTATTCATACCAAAATTTACATAAGCTTTAAATACACATGTTAAACAGAGAAATCAGAGCAGAATAAAGTAACACAGAGCACAGAGTAACCAGAGTAAAGTAAAGAGATACAAAGAGAAAAGAATAATATGATAAAGAGAAATGGTTTGAGCCAGGATATTGTAAAAGTGAAAGATGTAAAGTTTGTACAGTATGATTGAACAGAGAGAGAAAGAGGTACTGCATATGAATGTGAAAATGATGATGAATAATGAGAATGATGATGAATGATGATAATGAGAATGATTATGTGATGATTTGTTGCTTGAGGCAACCCAAGAGATATTCATTTGTTGCGTTAAGGCAACTCCAGATATACTTGTATGATCATCTGCTGCAGTGAGGCAGTCAGATAGATAATGGTGTGATCACTGAGAATGCTTTCCTACAGTACAGATCTATATTTTATTTCTGTAAGCAGAGGGGTTATTTCCTGCTACAGAAGTACCGTGGCCACCTGTTCCATTTCTGTAGTGGCAGAGGGGTTACTTCCTGTATACAGAAGGTGTGTCGGCGTACATCCCTGCAGTGGCAGATGTGTTATTTCCTGCGTGCAGTGGACCCTGTGGTGGCAGAGGGGTTATTTCCTGTACACATGGGTATATCCAATAGGAAAGCCTTATCCAGACAGAGGTTGCTAGATAACGTCGGGAGTGGGTTAGTAACCGACAGATGAGCTCATTACCTGCACTAGGGCTAGACATGCATCATACTTGGTTGCGCATTTCCTTTGTTATGTTTGTGGTATGAATGTATGCTTTCCTTGTTTGTATTCCATTCTCTGCGCTTGTGATATTTTCTTGTATTCTTCTGTTTGTGTTCTGCTATTTATTTTCTCTATCTTCTCTACTTATCTGTGTTTTCTAATTACTGCTTCCTTGTATTCTGCTAATAGTCTGCTAAACAACATAGAATTAACGAACGTAACTAATAACCCCGACCCTACTAAGAACTCCCCAGTTCTTACCCCTTCTCTCTCCCTTCCCCCTTCAGATAGAAGTATGAGTACCCTTCCGTAGTTCGTTGATGATGGTTCTGCAAAGAGGATGCCGCTCTAGATAGTCTTCGGAGTCTTGGGTTGCCTCAAGCAACAAATCATCACATAATCATTCTCATTATCATCATTCATCATCATTCTCATTATTCATCATCATTTTCACATTCTTATGCAGTACCTCTTTCTTTCTCTTTTTTTTTTTAAAATGTTTGAATTAATAAACAGAATCATTCATAATCAGTTCAGATCTGATAACAGATAAAACAGTTATAAACAACCACACATAAATATATCATAGGTAGTCAACAACATTCAGTGATTCAGGCTTTATTAGAGTATAGACTTTTAGTTAGAACACCCCTAGATATAGCTAGATAATAACTATATACATATATATATATATATACAACATCCTAGGCCCTGACCTGTTCAAGAAGTCCCTAAGCTGGCGCCCAGGCTAGCCTAGACTCTATACTCACCTAGTCCCTCTAAACTACTAAACTGAGGGAAAGTACGTTCTAAGTCTTCACAACTTAAGTCAGGTGGAACGTCATCAAAAGATAGAACATCATCTGCTACTCCTCTGCACGATCAGACTTTTCCACAAGACGTCTCTCTGGTACCTCATGAAGTATCCACAAAATAGGAATGTCGTACACAGAATTTAGGTTAAACTGCGCATACGAAGGGGTGCAGACGTTGGCTGGTCTCACAGTATTTACATATAATCAGAGAACGATATTCACCCTAGACTCAGAAGACTATCTAGAGCAGAATCCTCTTCTTGCGAACGGTCATCAGCGAACTATGGTAAGGTACTCTTACTTTCATCTGAAGGGGGAAGGGAGAGAAAAGGGGTAAGAACTAGGGAGTTCTTAGTAGGGTCGGGGTTATTAGTTACGTTCATTAATTCTATGTTGTTTAGCAGACTATTAGCAGAATACAAGGAAGCAGTAATTAGAAAACACAGATAAGTAGAGAAGATAGAGAAAATAAATAGCAGAACACAAACAGAAGAATACAAGAAAATATCACAAGCGCAGAGAATGGAATACAAACAAGGAAAGCATACATTCATACCACAAACATAACAAAGGAAATGCGCAACCAAGTATGATGCATGTCTAGCCCTAGTGCAGGTAATGAGCTCATCTGTCGGTTACTAACCTGCTCCCGACGTTATCCAGCAACCTCTGTCTGGATAAGGCTTTCCTATTGGCTATACCCCTGTGTACAGGAAATAACCCCTCTGCCACCACAGGGTCCACTGCACGCAGGAAATAACACATATGCCACTGCAGGGATGTACGCCGACACACCTTCTGTATACAGGAAATAACCCCTCTGCCACTACAGAAATGGAACATGTGGTCACGGTACTTCTGTAGCAGGAAATAACCCCTCTGCCTTACAGAAATAAAATATGGATCTGTACGGTAGGAAAGCGTTCTCAGTGATCACACCATTATCTATCTGACTGCCTCACTGCAGCAGATGATCAGACAAGTATATCTGGAGTTGCCTTAACGCAACAAATGAATAAACACATCTCTTGGGTTGCCTCAAGCAACAAATAAATATCTCTTGGGTTGCCTCAAGCAACAAATCATCACATAATCATTCTCATTATCATCATTCATCATCATTCTCATTATTCATCATCATTTTCACATTCTTATGCAGTACCCCTTTCTTTCTCTGTTCAATCATACTGTACAAACTTTACATCTTTCACTTTTACAACATCTTAATTCAAACCATTTCTCTTTATCACATTACTCTTTTCTCTGTATCCCTTTATTCTGCTATGGTTACTCTGTTCTCTGTGTTTCTTTACTCTGCTATGATCATATGACTTATCAAGGCTGGGATCAAGGTGAGTTGGCTGCACCATCTCTCTTTTGATTCGGTTTCAAGGAAACATGCTGAAATATGTGTTTTCTTGATGTGATTTAGGAGGAAAAAGTGCTTAAGGACCACCTGAAAGTTTGATTGAATTAGGAGCAGCAAAACCAGGTAGGGTGTCACGAAATTAATCTTGATTATTTGTGTTTGAGTTGTGTGAATTTTGTATAAATTGGTTGTGCTAAAAATTGGTTGCATATATGATTGATTCTTGGTGAAAATTTGGTGAAATTTTGATGGAATTTGATGAAATTCAAGCTTTAAAGTTCATGTTCTTGGGCAGCTGGAAAAACGAAACCCTAAGCTTAAATTGACGTTCAATTTGTGTTAAAATCATGTAGAAAAGATGGGGTTTTAGTGGCTGCTAATTTATTATGAATTATAGTAAAAATCGGTTGCCGAAAAAACTGAAAAACGGGTAAAAATAGAGAAAGAATCTGAAGAATTTATGAAGAACATGAAGAACACTTTGAGTGTGATGAAGAACAATGAAGAACAGGCCTTAGATCTTGAAAAGGGCAAGGAAGTAAAATTTTTGGTGTTTAAGGAGTTGTTTGGTAATTTCTGAAAGTTAGGGTGGTAAAAGTAGAAATATTAAAAGTTACGGGTGGTAAAAAGTGAATTTTAAAGGTTAAAAATAAAAGTAAGTTAATTTTCGAAAATTTAATGATAAAATAATAAAAAAATAATAAAATATTAAATAATAATATTTAATTAAAAATAATATTTTAATAAAAATAATAAAATAATGCGGAAAAGGCAGTTTTCTGTAAAAGCTTTAGAAAGACAACTTTAAGCGCAGAATCTCATAATTACCTTCATAAAACACTTAGGGAGTGGTAAAAACATATTAGTGAGGCAAAGATAAATAAAAGATCAAAAGTTGAAGAAAAGATAAAAATCGAAGAAAAGTCTGTAAAATTTTAATGACAGAAAAACAGGCAGAGACTAGTGAACGAACTAGGGCAACATAGTTAGTCCTGGAATTGCGAATAGGGTTAGGTATTATATGAAAAGTTAAACTGTTTCAGTATAGACTTAATTAACCTATACTTGGGATAGGCTAACTGTTCATACCGAAATTTGCATAAGCTTTAAATACATACGTTAAATAGAGAAATCAGAGCATAGTAGAGAAACACAGAAAACAGGGATGATATTATCATTATATTAGTATTAGAAGCTTCTTGAATAATATTATAAGGTTACCTGGTCAGTTTTAGTTAAAAACTGAAAATCGGTTTAACTGGGTTTACGGTTTACTGGTGCAGCTTAGCACCAACACTCTCTGATGAATCTAGCAATGCTAAGGCCTCATTATACATGTACTATTCTCATAATAAATATGTTATTAGTGTCATTTATGCTAGTAACTTAGAAAATAATTTTTAGAGATATTTTTACGAGTGTTCCGATACACCTAGTTTTAGTAGTTGTACACCAGAGATATTTTAATATTATTTTAATCCACCTCCAAGCCAACCAATCACAACTCACCTTACACCCCCAATACCTCCAAGGCTGTCTCATTTCATCATTTTGGCCGAAAATAACAAGAGAGAAAAGAGAGAAAACTTCATGAACACTTAATCTTCAAAGCTTGATTTCTTCTGAAACAAAACACAAATCAAAACTCCGATTTCACCAAAATGATCCTCTCTTCTTCCTCTACATAACCATGTGACTTATCAAGGCTGGAAATAAGGTGAGATGGCTGTCTCCCTCCCATTTCAATTCGGTTTTCAAGGAAAACCATGCAAAACATGTGTTTTCTTGATGTTCTTCCTTAGGAATCATGCTTAACCAAGTTTTTAGCTTACGTTCACAAATCTCAAACCAGTTGCCAGAGGATGGCTGGACTTCATTGGGCGTTCTCTGTTGCCCACTAGCAACCGTTCTGAAGTCACAGTTAAAAGAGCAGTGATGATTCATTGCATCATGACTGGGAAGGAAGTGGAGGTTCATCAGCTGATTTCCACTGAACTCTACAAGATAGCTAATAAAAATTCAAGAGAGGCCAGGTTGGCTTATCCAAGCGTGATTTCTCTGCTCTGCAAGGACGCTGGAGTCAAGATGGGAATAACTGAATATATCCTAATTGAAAAGTCAATCACCAAAGCATCAATGGAGAGGCAACAAGCACAGGAGGATCTTATCAAGAAGAGAGCACAGGAATTCCTCCCAGAGATTCCTCAAACGGAATATTGGGAATATCTTGAGACGTCTGTCACCAAGATACAGGAAGCTATGGAGCAAATAATAAAACAACAGAAGGAACACAATCAAATGCTGACCCATATGTTTAAAGAACAAGAGGAGCAGGGACGTGACTTAAGGGAACTGAAGCGCCAAAAGTCTTCTGTAATACCAAGCCTCCCAAGGATCAGAGGAACCCCCATACCCCCAGAATAAAGGTTGTTAATTTCCAATTTCTGCCTTAACTCTGTGACAGTGTCCTTATAAAAAGTCTACCTTAGAAGTCATATAATAGTAATTAGTATCTATTTGATTTTATCTCCAATTAAGCTATAGTTTATTTTTCTCATCATCATTAAACATGAATAAAATAGTAGATCTTTAGAATAAGAAGCAATAAAATTTCGAGTTTAAATAAAATAAATTCTAATTGGTTAAATGTGGTGGCAATGCTTTCTGTCTTCTGAATGAATGCTTGAACAGTGCATATGTCTTTTGAATTTGTTGTTTAAGACTGTTAAATATGTTGGCTCTTGAAAGAATGATGAACATGAGACATGTTATTGATAATCTGAAAAATCATAAAAATGATTCTTGAAGCAAGAAAAAGCAGCAAAGAACAAAGCTTGCAGAAAAAAAAAAAAAAAAGCAAGCAGAAAAAGCCAATAACCCTTAAAACCAAAAGGCAAGGGCAAATAAAAAGGATCCCAAGGCTTTGAGCATCAGTGGATAGGAGGACCTAAAGGACTAAAATCCTGGTCTAAGCGGCTAAACCAAGCTGTCCCTAACCATGTGCTTGTGGCGTGCAGGTGTCAAGTGAAAACTTGAGACTGAGCGGTTAAAGTCAAGGTCCAAAGCAAAAAGAAGAGTGTGCTTAAGAACTCTGGACACCTCTAATTGGGGACTTTAGCAAAGCTGAGTCACAATCTGAAAAGGTTCACCCAGTTATGTGTCTGTGGCATTTATGTATCCGGTAGTAATACTGGAAAACAAAGTGCTTAGGGCCACGGCCAAGACTCGTAATGAAGCTGTGTTCAAGAATCATCACACTGAACTAAGAGAATCAATAACACTATCTGAATTCTGAGTTCCTATAGATGCCAATCACTCTGAGCTTCAATGGATAAAGTGAGATGCCAAAACTGTTCAGAAGCAAAAAGCTACTAGTCCCGCTCATCTAATTAGGATCTGAGCTTCAATCAAAAACTCTGAGATATTATTGCTTCTCAACCTATTAGTCTTCTATTTTATTTGTCTAGTTGCTTGAGGACAAGCAACAGTTTAAGTTTGGTGTTGTGATGAGCGGATATTTTATACGCTTTTTGGGGATAATTTCATATAGTTTAGAGTATGTTTTAGTTAGTTTTTAGTCTATTTCTAGTAGTTTTTAGGAAAAATTCATATTTCTGGACTTTACTATGAGTTGTAAATTTTTCTGTAATTTCAGGTATTTTTCTGGCTGAAATTGAAGGAGCTGAGCAAAAATCTGATTCAGGCTGAAAAAGGACTGCTGATGCTGTTGGATTCTGACCTCCCTGCACTCAAAGTGGATTTTCTGGAGCTACAGAACTCGAAATGGCATGCTTCCAATTGCGTTGGAAAGTAGACATCCAGGGCTTTCCAGAAATATATAATAGTCCATACTTTGCACAAGGATAGACGACGTAAACTGGCGTTCAACGCCAGTTCTCTGCCCAATTCTGGCGTCCAGCGCCAGAAAAGGATCAAAAACTGGAGTTGAACGCCCAAACTGGCATAAAAACTGGCGTTCAACTCCACAAATGGCCTCCGCACGTGAATTGCTGAAAGTGTCAGCCCCAGCACACACCAAGTGGGCCCCAACACACCAAGTGGGCCCCAGAAGTGGATCTCTGCATCATCCATCATAGTCCACTCATATTTTGTAACCCTAGGCTACTAGTTTAGTATTTAAACAACTTTTAGAGACTTATTCTGTATCTCATGACATTTCAGATCAAAACTTTGTATTCTCTGACGGCATGAGTCTCTAAACCCCATTGTTGGGGGTGAGGAGCTCTACTGTGTCTCGATGAATTAATGCAAGTATTTCTGTTTTCCATTCAAACACGCTTGTTCCTATCTAAGATGTTCATTCGCGCTTAACTGTGATGAAGGTGATGATCCGTGACATTCATCACCTTCCTCAAACCATGAACGTGTGCCTGACAACCACCTCCGTTCTATATCCGATTGAATGAGTATCTCTGAGATCTCTTAATCAGAATCTCCGTGGTATAAGCTAGAACTGATGGCGGCATTCATGAGAATCCGGAAACTCTAAACCTTGTCTGTGGTATTCCGAGTAGGATTCAAGGATTGAGTGACTATGAGGAGCTTCAAACTCCTGAAGGCTGGGCGTTAGTGACAGATGCAAAAGGATATTAAATCCTATTCCAACCGGATCGAGAACCAACCGGTGATTAGCCGTGCTGTGACAGAGCGCGTGAGCGTAGTTTTCACTGGAAGGATGGAAGGTAGCCATTGACAACGGTGATCCACCAACACACAGCTTGCCATAGGAGGATGTGCGTGCGTGAATCAGAAGACAGAGGAAAGCAGAGATTCAGAAGACAAAGCATCTCCAAAACTCCAACATATTCTCCATTACTGCACAACAAGTAACCTTTAATTTATGCTCTCTTGGTTATTCACAATTCAACTGATAAACATAATTGACTTCCTGACTAAGATTTACAAGATAACCATAGATTGCTTCAAACCAACAATCTCCGTGGGATTCGACCCTTACTCACGTAAGGTATTACTTGGACGACCCAGTGCACTTGCTGGTTAGTGGTACGCTTTGTGAAAAGTGTGATTCACAATTCGTGCACCAAGTTTTTGGCGCCGTTGCCAGGGATTGTTTGTGTATGGACAACTGACGGCTCATCTTGTTGCTCAGATTAGGTAATTTTCTTTTCGTTTTCTTTTCAAAAATTTTTCAAAAATATTTTCAAAATTTTCTCATCTGTTTTCGAAAAAAAAAATAATAAAAAAAAATAAAAAATTAAAAAAAATGTTTTAAAAAATTTTATTCAAAATTTTTAAGAATGAATTCTAGTGTTTCATGAAGCATGTGAAGCCTGGCTGGCTGTAAAGCCATGTCTAAATTCGTTTGGACTGAGGCTTCCAACCATCACTTTATACGACTGTAGGGCATGTCAGGCATGTCATGTCTGAATCACATGCTAAAGCTTGGCTGGCCATTGGCCATGTCTAGTGTTTTGGACTGGAGCTTTCATTGAAAGCTTGGCTGGCTAGTGAGCCATGTCTAATTCCTGGACTGAAGCTTTAGACTAAGAATGCAAGATTCCTGGAATTCATATTAAAAATTTTGGAATCCTTATTTTTCTTTTTCATACTATTTTCGAAAAAAAATCCAAAAAATTAGAAAATCATAAAAATCAAAAATATTTTTCTGTTTCTTGTTTGAGTCTTGAGTCGTATCATAAGTTTGGTGTCACTTGCATATGCATCTAGCATTTTTCAAAAATATCATGCATTCATAGTGTTCTTCATGATCTTCAAGTTGTTCTTGGTAAGTCTTCTTGTTTGATCTTGATGATTTTTTTGTTTTGTATCTTTTCATGTTTATCATATGCATTCTTGAATTCTTAGTGCGTAAGCATTAAAGAATTCTAAGTTTGGTGTCTTGCATGTTTTCTTTGCATTAAAAATTTTTCAAAAATATGTTCTTGATGTTCATCATGACATTCATAGTGTTCTTGGTGTTCATCTTGACATTCATAGCATTCTTGCATGCATTCATTGTTTTGATCTAAAAATTTCATGCATTGCATATTTTTCATGTTTTTTCACAAAAATTTCAAAAATAAAAAAAAAATATCTTTCCCTTTTTCTCTCATCAAATTCGAAAATTTGGATTGACTTTTTCAAAAAATTTTAAAATCAAATTGTTTCTCATGAGTCAAATCAAATTTTCAATTTGAAAATCTTATCTTTTTCAAAATCTTTTTCAAAAATCAAATTTTTTTCAAAATTCTTAGTTATTTTCGAAAATTCCAAAAATATTTTTCAAAAATCTTTTTCTTATTTTTATATAAAATTTTCGAAAATAACTAATCAATTAATGTTTTGATTCAAAAATTTCAAGTTTGTTACTTACTTGTTAAGAAAGATTCAAACTTTAAGTTCTAGAATCATATCTTGTGATTTCTTGTGAATCAAGTCATTAATTGTGATTTTAAAAATCAAATCTTTTTTTTCAAAAACTAATTTCTATCATATCTTTTCAAAAATATCTTCTTATCTTATCTTTTTCAAAAATATCTTTTCAAAATATCTTTTCTAACTTCCTAACTTCCTATCTTTTCAAAATTTGTTTCAACTAACTAACTAACTTTTTGTTTGTTTCTTAACTTTTTCAAAACCACCTAACTAACTGTCTCTCTCTCATTTTCGAAAATATCTCTTCCCTTTTTCAAAATTTCTTTTTAATTTATTAATTATTTTAATTTTTAAAACTTAATTTTCGAAAATTACTAACAAATTCTCAAAAACCAATTTTCAAAAATCACTTACCCTTTTTCAAAATAATTTTCGAAAATTATTCCTCCCCCATCTCATTCTATTTATTCATTCATATCCTAACATCTCATCTCACATCTCTTCCATTCGTACAGTTGCATTTCTTCTTTTACATCACGTGCCTTGTCTCCCCCTCTTTTCTTCCACTCACAAAGGGATCCCTATACTGTAGTATAAAGGATCTCTATTATTATTATTATTTTTCTGTCCATTCTTCCTTGTCATATGAGCAGGAGCAAGGATAAGAACATTCTTGTGGAAGCAGATCCAGAACCTGAAAGAACTCTGAAGAGAAAATTAAGCGAAGCTAAAATACAACAATCCAGAGATAACCTTTCAGAAATTTTCGAACAGGCAGAGGAGATGGCAGCCGAAAATAATAATAATGTAAGGAAGATGCTTGGTGACTTTACTGCACCTAATTCCAATTTACATGGAAGAAGCATCTCCATTCCTGCCATTGGAGCAAACAACTTTGAGTTGAAACCTCAATTAGTTTCTCTGATGCAGCAGAACTGCAAGTTTCATGGACTTCCATCTGAAGATCCTTTTCAGTTCTTAACTGAATTCTTGCAGATATGTGATACTGTTAAGACTAATGGAATAGATCCTGAAGTCTACAGGCTCATGCTTTTCCCTTTTGCTGTAAGAGACAGAGCTAGATTATGGTTGGATTCTCAACCTAAAGACAGCCTGAACTCTTGGGATAAGCTGGTCACGGCTTTCTTAGCCAAGTACTTTCCTCCTCAAAAGCTGAGCAAGCTTAGAGCTGATGTTCAAACCTTCAGGCAGAAAGAAGGTGAATCTCTTTATGAAGCTTGGGAAAGATACAAACAGTTGACCAAAAAGTGTCCTTCTGACATGCTTTCAGAATGGACCATCCTGGATATATTCTATGATGGTCTGTCTGAGTTATCTAAGATGTCATTGGATACTTCTGCAGGTGGATCCATTCACCTAAAGAAAACGCCTGCAGAAGCTCAAGAACTCATTGACATGGTTGCTAATAACCAGTTCATGTACACTTCTGAAAGGAATCCTGTGAGCAATGGGACACCTATGAAGAAGGGAGTTCTTGAGGTTGATACTCTGAATGCCATATTGGCTCAGAATAAAATATTGACTCAGCAAGTCAATATGATCTCTCAGAGTCTGCATGGAATGCAAGCTGCATCCAACAGTACTCAAGAGGCTTCTTCTGAAGAAGAAGCTTATGATCCTGAGAACCCTGCAATAGCAGAGGTAAATTACTTAGGTGAACCTTATGGAAACACCTATAACTCAACATGGAGAAATCATCCAAATTTCTCATGGAAGGATCAAAAGCCCCAACAAGGCTTTAATAATGGTGGAAGAAACAGGTTTAGCAATAGCAAGCCTTTTCCATCATCAACTCAGCAACAGACAGAGAACTTTGAACAAAATGCTTCTAATTTAGCAAATCTAGTCTCTGATCTATCTAAGGCCACTGTAAGTTTCATGAATGAAACAAGGTCTTCCATTAGAAATCTGGAAGCACAAGTGGGCCAGCTGAGTAAAAGGATCACTGATATCCCTCCTAGTACTCTCCCAAGAAATACAGAAGAGAACCCAAAAGGAGAGTGCAAGGCCATTGACATAAGCGCCATGGCCGAACCTCTGAGGAGAGGAGAGGACATGAATCCCAAGGAGGAGGACCACCTGGGACGTCAAGTGATCAATAAGGAGCTTCCCTCTGAGGAACCAAAGGACTCTGAGGCTCATCTAGAGACCATGGAGATTCCATTAAACCTCCTTATGCCCTTCATGAGCTCTGATGAATATTCCTCTTCTGAAGAGAATGAGGATGTCACTAAAGAGCAAACTGCCAAGTTTCTTGGTGCAATCATGAAGCTGAATGCCAAATTGTTTGGCATTGATGCTTGGGAAGTTGAACCTCCCTTGTTCATCAATGAACTAAGTGATCTGGATCAACTGACATTGCCTCAGAAGAGACAGGATCCTGGAAAGTTCATAATACCCTGTACCATAGGCACCATGATCTTTAAGGCTCTGTGTGACCTTGGTTCAGGAATAAACCTCATGCCCCTCTCTGTAATAGAGAAACTGGGAATCTATGGGGTGCAAGCTGCTAAAATCTCACTAGAGATGGCAGACAGCTCAAGAAGACAGGCTTATGGACAAGTAGAGGACGTTTTAGTAAAGGTTGAGGGCCTTTACATCCCTGCTGATTTCATAGTCCTGGATACTGGAAAGGAAGAGGATGAATCCATCATCCTAGGAAGACCTTTCCTGGCCACAGCAAGAGCTGTGATCGATGTTGACAGAGGTGAAATAGTCCTTCAATGGAATGAGAACTCCCTTGTATTCAAAACTCAAGGATCTCCCTCTGCAACCATGGAGAGGAAGTTTGAAAAGCTTCTCTCAAAGCAGAGTCAACCAGAGCCCCCACAGTCAGACTCTAAGTTTGGTGTTGGGAGGCCACAACCAAACTCTAAGTTTGGTGCTGAACTCCCATATCCAAACTCTAAGTTTGGTGTTGGAGAGTCTCAACAAAGCTCTGCACATCTGTGAGGCTCCATGAGAGCCCACTGTCAAGCTATTGACATTAAAGAAGCGCTTGTTGGGAGGCAACCCAATGTTTATCTAATTCTTATTTTTATTGTTTTTCATGTTTTCTTAGGGTAATGATCATGTGGAGTCACAAAATAAATATAAAAATTGAAAACGGAATCAAAAACAGCAGAAGAAAAATTACACCCTGGAGGAGCATCTGTCTGGCGTTCAAACGCCAGAACAGAGCATAGTTCTGGCGCTGAACGCCCAGAATGGGAGCATCCTGGCGCTGAACGCCCAGAACAAGCATGGTTCTGGCGTTCAACGCCAGAAATGGCAGCAAATGGGCGTTGAACGCCCAAAATGGGCACCAACCTGGCGCTGAACGCCCAGAGTTGTGTGCAAGGGCATTTTGCATGCCTAACTTGGTGCAGGGATGTAAATGCCTTGACACCTCAAGATCTGTGGACCTCACAGGATCACCTCAGGATCTGTGGACCCCACAGGATCCCCACCTACCTCCACTCACTCTCTTCTCTCTTCTCAACCATCCTCTATTCCCAATAAACACTCTTCCCTAATTAACCCTTTACCACTCACATCCAAACACCCACTTTCCTTCAAAATTCAACATCTCTTTTCCACCCAATCCCACCCATATGGCCGAATACACATCTCCCTCCATCTCCTCCATATCTTCTTCTTATTCTTCTATTCTTTCTTCTTTTGCTCGAGGGTGAGCAACATTCTAAGTTTGGTGTGGTAAAAGCATAGCTTTTTTTTTTTTATTTTTTCCATAACCATTGATGGCACCTAAGGCCAGAGAAACCTCTAGAAAGAGGAAAGGGAAGACAAAAGCTTCCATCAAGGGTCTATAGCTCAGTGGTAGAACATTTGACTGCAAATCAAGAGATCCCTGAGATACCTCAGGGGATACATTTTCTTCCACACAATTATTGGAAGCAACTAAGGGTGGAACATCAAGAGCACTCCATCATCCTTCATGAAATCAAAGAAGATCTAAAAGCAATGAAGGAGGAGCAGCCAAGGCAAGGAAGAGACATAGAAGAGCTCAATGACATCACTAAGGTGGACTCATTCCTTGTTCTTACTTTCTCTGTTTTTCGTTTTCTGTATTATGTGCTTATCTATGTTTGTTTCTTCATTACATGATCATTAGTAGTAGTAACTTTGTCTTAAAGATATGAATGTCCTATGAATCCATCACCTCTCTTAAATGAAAAATGTTTTAATTCAAAAGAACAAGAAGTACATGAGTTTCGAATTTATCCTTGAACTTAGCTTAATTATATTGATGTGGTGACAATGCTTCTTGTTTTCTGAATGTATGCTTGAACAGTGCATATGTCTTTTGAAGTTGTTGTTTAAGAATGTTAAATATGTTGGCTCTTGAAAGAATGATGACTAGGAGACATGTTATTTGATAATCTGAAAAATCATAAAAATGATTCTTGAAGCAAGAAAAAGCAGCAAAAAAACAAAGCTTGCAGAAAAAAAAAAAAAGAAAGAGAAAAAAATAGGCGAAAAAAAAAATAGAAAGAAAAAGAAAAAGCAAGCAGAAAAAGCCAATAACCCTTAAAACCAAAAGGCAAGGGCAAATAAAAAGGATCCCAAGGCTTTGAGCATCAGTGGATAGGAGGGCCTAAAGGAATAAAATCCTGGTCTAAGTGGCTAAACCAAGCTGTCCCTAACCATGTGCTTGTGGCGTGTAGGTGTCAAGTGAAAACTTGAGACTGAGCGGTTAAAGTCAATGTCCAAAGCAAAAACAAAGAGTGTGCTTAAGAACCCTGGACACCTCTAATTGGGGACTTTAGCAAAGCTGAGTCACAATCTGAAAAGGTTCACCCAATTATGTGTCTGTGGCATTTATGTATCCAGTGGTAATAGTGGAAAACAAAGTGCTTAGGGCCACGGCCAAGACTCATAAAAAAGCTGTGTTCAAGAATCATCATACTGAACTAGGAGAGCCAATAACACTATTCGAAATCTGAAGTTCCTATAGATGCCAATCATTCTGAACCTCAATGGATAAAGTGAGATGCCAAAACTATTCAAGAGGCAAAAAGTTATAAGTCCCGCTCATATGATTGAAACTATGTTTCATTGATAGTTTGGAATTTATAGTATATTCTCTTCTTTTTATCCTATTTGATTTTCAGTTGCTTGGGGACAAGCAACAATTTAAGTTTGGTGTTGTGATGAGCGGATAATTTATACGCTTTTTGGCATTGTTTTTAGTATGTTTTTAGTAGGATCTAGTTACTTTTAGGGATGTTTTTCATTAGTTTTTATGTTAAATTCACATTTCTGGACTTTACTATGAGTTTGTGTGTTTTTCTGTGATTTTAGGTATTTTTTGGCTGAAATTGAGGGACTTGAGCAAAAATCTGATTCAGAGGTTGAAGAAGGACTGCTGATGCTGTTGGATTCTGACCTCCCTGCACTCAAAGTGGCTTTTCTGGAGCTACAGAACTCAAAATGGCGCGCTTCCAATTGCGTTGGAAAGTAGACATCCAGGGCTTTCCAGCAATATATAATAGTCTATACTTTGGCCAAGAATTAACGACGTAAACTGGCGTTCAACGCCAGCCTTCTGCCCAAATCTGGCGTCCAGCGCCAGAAAAGGATCCAAAACCAGAGTTGAACGCCCAAACTGGCACAGAAACTGGCTTTCAACTCCACAAATGGCCTCTGCACATGGAACACTTAAGCTCAGCCCAAACACACACCAAGTGGGCCCCGGAAGTGGATTTATGCATCAATTACTTACTCATGTAAACCCTAGTGACTAGTTTATTATAAATAGGACCTCTTACTATTGTATTAGACATCTTTTGATCATCTTAGGATCTTAGGATCATCTTTGAACGCATTGTTCTTAGACCATAGGGGCTGGCCATCTCGGCCATGCCTGGACCTTCACTTATGTATTTTCAACGGTAGAGTTTCTACACTCCATAGATTAAGGTGTGGAGCTCTGCTGTTCCTCAAAGATTAATGCAAAGTACTACTGTCTTCTATTCAATTCTTCTTATTTCGCTTCTAAGATATCCATTCGCACCCAAGAACGTGATAAAGGTGATGATTATGTGTGACGCTCATCATCCTTCTCCCTTATGAACGCGTGCCTGACAAACACTTCTGTTCTACATGAATTAAGCTAGAATGAGTATCTCTTAGATCTCCTAACCAGAATCTTCGTGGCGTAAGCTAGAATGATGGCGGCATTCAAGAGAATCCGGAAAGTCTAAACCTTGTCTGTGGTATTCTGAGTAGGATTCAATGATTGAATAACTGTGACGAGCTTCAAACTCGCAAGTGCTGGGCGTTAGTGACAGACGCAAAAGGAGGGTGAATCCTATTCCAGCATGATCGGGAACCGACAGATGAATAGCCGTGCCGTGACAGGGTGCGTGAGCATATTATTCACTGAGAGGAGGGGATGTAGCCACTGACAACGGTAATGCCCTTGCATACAGCCAGCCATGGAAAGGAGTAAGACTGATGGGATGAAGATAGCAGGAAAGCAGAGGTTCAGAGGAACGAAAAGCATCTCCATTCGCTTATCTGAAATTCCTACCAATGATTTACATAAGTATCTCTATCCCTATTTTATCATTCATTATTCGAAAACCATATCACTGTTTTATATCTGCCTGACTGAGATTTACAAGGTGACCATAGCTTGCTTCATACCAACAATCTCCGTGGGATTCGACCCTTACTCACGTCAAAAACTTGGTGCACGAATTGTGAATCACACTTTTCACAACACGTACCACTAACCAGCAAGTGCACCGGGTTGTCCAAGTAATACCTCACGTGAGTAAGGGTCGAATCCCACGGAGATTGTTGGGTTGAAGCAATCTATGGTTATCTTGTAAATCTTAGTCAGGAAGTCAATTATGTTTATCAATTGAATTGTGAATAACCAGTAGAGCATAAATTAAAGGTTACTTGTTGTGCAGTAATGGAGAATATGTTGGAGTTTTGGAGATGCTTTGTCTTCTGAATCTCTGCTTTCCTCTGTCTTCTGATTCATGCACGCACGTCCCCCTATGGCAAGCAGTGTGTTGGTGGATCACCGTTGTCAATGGCTACCTTCCATCCTTCCAGTGAAAACTACGCTCACGCGCTCTGTCACAGCACGGCTAATCACCGGTTGGTTCTCGATTCGGTTGGAATAGGATTTACTATCCTTTTGCGTCTGTCACTAACGCCCAGCCTTCAGGAGTTTGAAGCTCGTCACAGTCATTCAATCCTTGAATCCTACTCGGAATACCACAGACAAGGTTTAGACTTTCCGGATTCTCATGAATGCCGCCATCAGTTCTAGCTTATACCACGGAGATTCTGATTAAGGAATCTAAGAGATACTCATTCAATCGTATATAGAACGGAGGTGGTTGTCAGGCACACGTTCATGATTTGAGGAAGGTGATGAATGTCACAGATCATCACCTTCATCACGGTTAAGTGCGAATGAACATCTTAGATAGGAACAAGCGTGTTTGAATGGAAAACAGAAATACTTGCATTAATTCATCGAGACACAGCAAAGCTCCTCACCCCCAACAATGAGGTTTAGAGACTCATGCCGTCAGAGAATACAAAGTTTAGATCTGAAATGTCATGAGATACAGAATAAGTCTCTAAAAGTTGTTTAAATACTAAACTAGTAGCCTAGGGTTACAAAATATGAGTGGACTATGATGGATGATGCAGAGATCCACTTCTGGGGCCCACTTGGTGTGCTGGGGCCCACTTGGTGTGTGCTGGGGCTGAGACTTTAAGCAATTCACGTGCGGAGACCATTTGTGGAGTTGAACGCCAGTTTTTATGCCAGTTTGGGCGTTCAACTCCAGTTTTTGATCCTTTTCTGGCGCTGGACGCCAGAATTGGGCAGAGAACTGGCGTTGAACGCCAGTTTACGTCGTCTATCCTTGTGCAAAGTATGGACTATTATATATTGCTGGAAATCCCTGGATGTCTACTTTCCAACGCAATTGGAAGCATGCCATTTCGAGTTCTGTAGCTCCAGAAAATCCACTTTGAGTGCAGGGAGGTCAGAATCCAACAGCATCAGAAGTCCTTTTTCAGCCTGAATCAGATTTTTGCTCAGCTCCTTCAATTTCAGCCAGAAAAATACCTGAAATTACAGAAAAATACACAACTCATAGTAAAGTCCAGAAATATGAATTTTTCCTAAAAACTACTAGAAATAGACTAAAAACTAACTAAAACATACTCTAAACTATATGAAATTATCCCCAAAAAGCGTATAAAATATCCGCTCATCACAACAGCAAACTTAAACTGTTGCTTGTCCTCAAGCAACTAGACAAATAAAATAGAAGACTAATAGGTTGAGAAGCAATAATATCTCAGAGTTTTTGATTGAAGCTCAGATCCTAATTAGATGAGCGGGACTAGTAGCTTTTTGCTTCTGAACAGTTTTGGCATCTCACTTTATCCATTGAAGCTCAGAGTGATTGGCATCTATAGGAACTCAGAATTCAGATAGTGTTATTGATTCTCTTAGTTCAGTGTGATGATTCTTGAACACAGCTTCTTTACGAGTCTTGGCCGTGCCCCTAAGCACTTTGTTTTCCAGTATTACTACCGGATACATAAATGCCACAGACACATAACTGGGTGAACCTTTTCAGATTGTGACTCAGCTTTGCTAAAGTCCCCAATTAGAGGTGTCCAGAGTTCTTAAGCACACTCTTCTTTTTTGCTTTGGACCTTGACTTTAACCGCTCAGTCTCAAGATTTCACTTGACACCTGCACGCCACAAGCACATGGTTAGGGACAGCTTGGTTTAGCCGCTTAGACCAGGATTTTAGTCCTTTAGGTCCTCCTATCCACTGATGCTCAAAGCCTTGGGATCCTTTTTATTTGCCCTTGCCTTTTGGTTTTAAGGGTTATTGGCTTTTTCTGCTTGCTTTTTTTTTATTTTTTTTTCTGCACGCTTTGTTCTTTGCTGCTTTTTCTTGCTTCAAGAATCATTTTTATGATTTTTCAGATTATCAATAACATGTCTCATGTTCATCATTCTTTCAAGAGCCAACATATTTAACAGTCTTAAACAACAAATTCAAAAGACATATGCACTGTTCAAGCATTCATTCAGAAGACAGAAAGCATTGCCACCACATTTAACCAATTAGAATTTATTTTATTTAAACTCGAAATTTTATTGCTTCTTATTCAAAAGATCTACTATTTTATTCATGTTTAATGATGATGAGAAAAATAAACTATAGCTTAATTGGAGATAAAATCAAATAGATACTAATTACTATTATATGACTTCTAAGGTAGACTTTTTATAAGGACACTGTCACAGAGTTAAGGCAGAAATTGGAAATCAACAACCTTTATTCTGGGGGTATGGGGGTTCTTCTGATCCTTGGGAGGCTTGGTATTACAGAAGACTTTTGGCGCTTCAGTTCCCTTAAGTCACGTCCCTGCTCCTCTTGTTCTTTAAACATATGGGTCAGCATTTGATTGTGTTCCTTCTGTTGTTTTATTATTTGCTCCATAGCTTCCTGTATCTTGGTGACAGACGTCTCAAGATATTCCCAATATTCCGTTTGAGGAATCTCTGGGAGGAATTCTTGTGCTCTCTTCTTGATAAGATCCTCCTGTGCTTGTTGCCTCTCCATTGATGCTTTGGTGATTGACTTTTCAATTAGGATATATTCAGTTATTCCCATCTTGACTCCAGCGTCCTTGCAGAGCAGAGAAATCACGCTTGGATAAGCCAACCTGGCCTCTCTTGAATTTTTATTAGCTATCTTGTAGAGTTCAGTGGAAATCAGCTGATGAACCTCCACTTCCTTCCCAGTCATGATGCAATGAATCATCACTGCTCTTTTAACTGTGACTTCAGAACGGTTGCTAGTGGGCAACAGAGAACGCCCAATGAAGTCCAGCCATCCTCTGGCAACTGGTTTGAGATCCTCTCTCTTGAGCTGATTTGGGACGCCCTTGGTGTTGGTGGTCCACCTGGCTCCAGGGATACATATGTCCTCTAGAATCTTATCCAGGCCAATGTCTGCTCTCATCATCCTCCTGTTGAAAGAGTCTGGATCATCCTTTAACTGAGGTAGCTTTAATATCTCTCTGATCTTGTTAGGGGTGGTATGAACAATCTTTCCCCTGACCATGGTCTGAAATTCGTAGCAGGCAGTTCCAGATAGTCTTTGCTTGTCAGTCTGCCACATGTTAGCATAGAACTCCTGGACCATGTTCCTTCCTACTTTCGTTTCAGGATTAGCTAGGACTTCCCAGTTCCTGATTCGAATTTGCTCCTGGATCTCCGGATATTCATCTTCTTTCAGATCGAATCTCACTTCCGGGATCACTGATCTCAGACCCATTACTTTAAGATAATGGTCTGAATGTTCTTTAGATAAGAACTTCCCTTGATTCCAAAGTGATTTTGGAACGCTCTCTTTCTTGCCTCTTGGAGTGGATTGTTTTCCTTTGGGAGCCATGATCTTAGTAGTGATCTCGGATAAACACACCAAACTTAGAGGTTTGCTTGTCCTCAAGCAAAAGAAAAGAAAGGAGAGGGATAGAAGGAGATCGCGGTGCACTTGTTGATGGAGGAGGGGGGAGGCCGAACCCAAATTTAAAGGGTTGGGGTGGTGGATTTTCGAAAAATTGGAAGAGATAAGATAAAAAGATTTAGTTGAAAAAGATAAGATAGAAGATATAGTTTGATTTTGAAAAGATAGGATAGATTTTTGAAAAAGATAAAACTGGATTTTTGAAAAAGATAATATGAAAAAGATATTGAAAAGATTTTAGAGTGAAAAAGATAGATTTGTTTTTGGAAAAGATTTGAAAAGAGTTGGATTGAATTTGCAAAGAGGGTATATGCTTATGAATTAAGATACATTTGATATTTTCAAAGTAGGATTTTTAGAAATCAGGATTCTTGACATGTTTATGTAAATAAAATCATGTATTGAATCATAAAATTTTAAATTAGAATGGAAATACGTGTGGGATAACTGGATTTGGCTCCTCCCTGTCCTCCTGGCGTTTGAACGCCCAAACACTGCCTGTTTTGGGCGTTCAGCGCCCAAATGCTAATCTCCTGGGCGTTCAGCGCCCAGTTGCTGCCATTACTGGCGTTCAGCGCCCAGTGGATGCCCATTTTGGGCGCTGAACGCCCAAAATGCCCCTTTACTGGCGTTTTCTTGCCATTGAGCTCTTTTACTCTGTTTTGTGTGCCGCTTCCTTCCGTAACCCTGTAAACTTATACAAATGATTCTGTACCTTAGTGTCAGTGAACTTTATATAAACAAATAAAAAATAAAAATAGGGCAAAAATGCTTAGAGGATTGATGCCCCATGGCTGGGTTGCCTCCCAGCAAGCGCTTCTTTATTGTCTTTAGCTGGACCTTGCTGAGCTTTTAATCTAGCTTCAGCCTTGAGCATTCTTGCTCAATGTTGCCTTCAAGATAGTGCTTGATTCTCTGTCCATTGACAATGAACTTCTTATCAGAATCAATATCTTGAAGCTCCACATAACCATATGGTGACACACTTGTAATCACGTATGGTCCCCTCCACCGGGATTTCAGTTTCCCGGGGAATAGCGTGAGTCTAGAGTTAAACAACAGGACCTTCTGTCTTGGTTTAAAGATTCTAGATGACAGCTTTCTGTCATGCCATTTTTTTTATTTTTCTTTATAAAGTTTGGCATTTTCGAAAGCTGTGAATCTGAATTCCTCTAGCTCATTTAGCTGGAGCAATCGTTTTTCTCCTGCTAATTTGGCATCAAAGTTTAGGAATCTGGTTGCCCAGTAGGCCTTATGTTCCAGTTCCACGGGCAAGTGGCATGCCTTACCATACACGAGTTGGTATGGAGAGGTCCCTATAGGGGTCTTGAATGCTGTTCTGTAAGCCCACAGAGCATCATCCAAGCTCCTTGCCCAATCCTTTCTACTGGTATTTACTGTCCGTTCCAGGATTCTCTTTAATTCTCTGTTAGAGACTTCAGCCTGCCCATTGGTTTGTGGATGATATGGAGTGGCCACCTTGTGGCGAATTCCATACCGAACCATGGCAGAGTAAAGCTGTTTATTGCAGAAGTGAGTGCCCCCATCACTGATTAGTACTCTAGGGACACCAAACCTGCTAAAAATATGTTTCTGGAGGAACTTTAGCACTGTTTTAGTATCATTGGTGGGTGTGGCAATAGCCTCAACCCATTTTGATACATAGTCAACTGCCACCAGAATATAAGTGTTTGAGTATGATGGTGGGAAAGGTCCCATGAAGTCAATTCCCCATACGTCAAACAACTCAATTTCCAAGATTCCTTGTTGAGGCATGGCGTAACCATGAGGCAGATTGCCAGCTCTTTGGCAACTGTCACAATTACGTACAAATTCTCGGGAATCTTTATAGAGTGTGGGCCAATAGAAGCCACATTGGAGGACCTTGGTGGCTGTTCGCTCACCTCCGAAATGGCCTCCATATTGAGATCCGTGGCAATGCCATAGGATTCTCTGTGCTTCCTCTCTGGGGACACACCTACGGATAATTCCGTCTGCACATCTCTTAAATAGATAGGGTTCATCCCACAAGTAGTACTTTGCATCAGTGACTAATTTCTTCTTTTGTATTCTATTGTACTCCTTGGGTATGAACCGTGCAGCTTTATAGTTTGCAATATCGGCAAACCATGGTGCTTCCTGAATGGCAAATAGATGCTCATCAGGGAACGTCTTAGAGATCTCAAGAAAGGGGAGGGACGTCCTTTCCACTGGCTCTATCCGGGACAGATGATCAGCCACTTGGTTCTCTGTCCCTTTTCTGTCTCTTATTTCTATATCAAACTCTTGCAGAAGCAATACCCATCTGATGAGCCTGGGTTTTGAGTCCTGCTTTGTGAGTAGATATTTAAGAGCAGCATGATCAGTATACACAATCACTTTTGATCCTACTAAGTATGATCTGAACTTGTCAATGGCGTAAACCACTGCAAGTAGTTCTTTTTCTGTAGTTGTATAATTTTTCTGGGCATCATTTAGAACGCGACTGGCATAATAAATGACATGCAGAAGCTTGTCATGCCTCTGTCCCAATACTGCACCAATGGCATGATCACTGGCATCACACATTAACTCAAATGGCAATGTCCAGTCTGGTGCAGAAATGACTGGTGCTGTGACCAGCTTAGCTTTCAGCGTTTCAAACGCCTGCAGGCATGCTGTGTCAAACACAAATGGCGTGTCAGCAGCTAGCAGATTGCTTAGAGGTTTTGCGATTTTTGAAAAATCCTTGATAAACCTCCTATAGAATCCTGCATGCCCCAGAAAGCTTCTGATTGCCTTAACATTGGCAGGTGGTGGTAATTTTTCAATTACCTCTATTTTTGCTTGATCTACCTCTATTCCCTTGTTTGAGATTTTATGCCCAAGAACAATTCCTTCAGTCACCATGAAGTGACACTTTTCCCAGTTTAAAACTAGGTTGGTTTCTTGGCATCTTTTCAGAACAAGTTTCAGGTGATCAAGACAGGAGCTGAATGAGTCTCCATATACTGAGAAGTAATCCATGAAGACTTCCAGAAATTTTTCCACCATGTCAGAGAAAATAGAGAGCATGCATCTCTGGAAGGTTGCAGGCGCATTACATAGCCCAAATGGCATCCTTCTATAAGCAAACACTCCAGATGGATATGTGAATGCTGTTTTCTCTTGATCCTGGGGATCCACTGCAATCTGGTTATAGCCTGAATAGCCATCCAAAAAGCAGTAATAATCATGACCTGCTAGTCTCTCTAGCATCTGGTCTATGAATGGTAAAGGAAAATGATCCTTTCTGGTGGCTGTATTGAGCCTTCTGTAGTCAATACACATGCGCCACCCTGTAACTGTTCTTGTAGGAACCAGTTCATTTTTTTCATTATGAATCACTGTCATGCCTCCCTTTTTTGGGACGACTTGAATAGGGCTCACCCAGGGGCTATCAGAAATGGGATAAATAATCCCAGCCTCTAGTAATTTGGTGACCTCTTTCTGCACCACTTCCTTCATGGCTGGATTTAGCCGCCTCTGTGGTTGAACCACTGGTTTGGCATTATCCTCCAATAGGATTTTGTGCATGCATCTAGCTGGGCTTATGCCCTTAAGGTCACCTATGGACCACCCAAGAGCTGTCTTGTGTGTCCTTAGCACTTGAATAAGTGCTTCCTCTTCCTGTGAATTTAAAGCAGAGCTTATGATCACTGGAAAGGTGTCACCTTCTCCCAGAAATGCGTATTTCAAGGATGGTGGTAGTGGCTTGAGCTCGGGTTTAGGAGGTTTTTCCTCTTTCAGAAGAAAGTTCAGAGGCTCTTTCATGTCCTCTGAATCCTCCAAATCAGGATGAACATCTTTAAAGATGTCTTCCAACTCTGATTCGAGACTTTCAGCCATGTTGATCTCTTCTACCAAAGAGTCAATGAGATCAACTTTCATGCAGTCTGTTGATGTGTCTGGATGCTGCATGGCTTTGACAGCGTTCAACTTAAACTCATCATCATTGACTCTCATGGTTATTTCCCCCTGTTGGACATCAATGAGGGATCGTCCAGTTGCTAGGAAGGGTCTTCCTAGAATGAGAGTAGCACTCTTGTGCTCCTCCATTTCCAGCACAACAAAGTCAGTGGGAAAGGCGAATGGCCCAACTCTGACAATCATGTCCTCAATCACGCCTGATGGGTATTTAGTGGAACCATCAGCAAGTTGGAGACATATCCGGGTTGGTTTAACTTCTTCAGTTAAGCCAAGCTTCCTGATAGTGGATGCAGGTATCAGGTTGATGCTTGCCCCAAGATCGCATAAAGCTGTCTTGGTGCAATCACCTTCTAATGTGCATGGTATCAGAAAACTCCCAGGGTCTTTAAGCTTTTCAGGAAAGCTTTTCAGAATGACTGCACTGCATTCTTCAGTGAGGAGAACTCTTTCTGTTTCTCTCCACTCCTTTTTATGACTCAAGATCTCTTTCATGAACTTGGCATAAGAAGGTATTTGCTCAAGTGCCTCTGCTAATGGAATCTTTATTTCAAGAGTCCTTAGATAATCTGCAAAGCGAGCAAATTGCTTATCCTGCTCCTCTTTCCGGAGTTTTTGAGGATAAGGTATCTTGGCTTTATATTCCTCAACCTTAGTGGTTAAAGAAGCCTTTTTAGAGGGGTTGTTATCAGCACTTGTGTGTGTCTGATCCCTCACTGGCAATTGAGTACCAGAGTCAGAAGCTGGAGTGACGTTAGACGCCAACTCACTGTCTGTTCCTGGCGCCTGAACGCCAGAAATGTGCCCAATTTGGGCGTTCAACGCTGGATTCTGCACCATTTGGGCGTTCAACGCCAGATTCTTGCCCATTTCTGGCGTTGAACGCCAATCCTGCCTTGTTTCTGGCGCTGAACGCCAGTTTTGGGCATGGTCTGGGCGTCCAGCGCCAGCCTTCCACCCATTTTCTGGCGTTTTAGTGCCAGAATTATTTTTTCCTGGGCTCTTACTGTCCTCAGGTGAATCTTTGGTGGGTCGCTCATTTCTTGAATTTTTGATGCCTTGAGGTGGGGTATTTAATGTTTTCCCACTTCTTAATTGAACTGCTTGGCATTCTTCTGCTATTTGCCTTGATAGCTGCTGCTTTGTTTGCTTAAACTGTTCGTCCATATGTATATTAGCTATCCTTGTCTCCTGTAGCCTATCTTTGAATTCAGCTAGCTGCTTTGTTAGAAAATCCAACTGCTGATTGAATTCAGCTGCTTGTTTTACAGTACTGAATTCAGCAGTTACTGTTTTAACCTCTTCATTCATGGAAGGGTTGCTGCTTAGATACAGATGCTGATTCCTGGCAACTGTATCAATGAGCTCTTGAGCCTTTTCAATTGTCTTTCTCATATGGATAGATCCACCAGCTGAGTAATCTAGAGACATCTGGGCTCCCTCTGCAAGCCCATAGTAGAAGATATCTAACTGAACCCACTCTGAAAACATTTCAGAGGGGCATTTTCGTAGCATCTCTCTGTATCTCTACCAGGCATCATAAAGAGATTCATTATCTCCTTGTTTAAAGCCTTGGATGTCCAGCCTTAGCTGTGTCATCCTTTTTGGAGGGAAATATTGATTCAGGAATTTTTCTGTCAGCTGTTTCCATGTTCTTATGCTGGCCTTAGGTTGGTTATTTAACCACCTCTTAGCTTGATCTTTTACAGCAAATGGAAACAGTAATAGTCTGTAGACATCATGATCTATTTCCTTATCATGTACTGTGTCATCAATTTGTAAAAATTGTGCCAGAAACTCTGTAGGTTCTTCCTGTGGAAGACCGGAATACTGGCAACTTTGCTGCACCATGATAATGAGCTGAGGATTCAACTCAAAGCTACTAACTCCAATGGAGGGTATGCATATGCTACTCCCATATGAAGCAGTAGAGGGGTTAGAATATGACCCCAGAGTCCTCCTGGACTGTTCGTTTCCACTTATGTCCATGATGGATATATGGATATAACTTGGACTGATTTATCTTTTTATTTATTTTATTTTATAAGAAGTAAATACTTAAATAAAATAAAATAACTAAAAAGAATTTGAATTTTGAAATAAATTTTTTTTTTCGTAAAAAAAATTAAAAATAATTAGTAAAAAAAAAACAGAAATTTTTGAAAAAGAGGGAAGATATTTTCGAAAACTAGAGAGAGAGAGAGTTAGTTAGGTAGTTTTGAAAAAGTTAAGAAACAAACAAAAAGTTAGTTAGTTAGTTGAAACAAATTTTGAAAAGATAAGAAGTTGGGAAGTTAGAAAAGATATTTTGAAAAGATATTTTTGAATTTAGTGAGGAGAGAGAAAAACAATAAGATAGCACAAGATTTAAAATTTTTAGATCTGATGCTCCTTGTTTTTGAAAATTTTGGAGGGAAAACACCAAGGGACACCAAACTTAAAAATTTTAAGATCAAGACACAAGGGAAACTCAAGAACACTTTGAAGACTCACAAGAACACAAGAACATGAAGAAAGAACACCAAACTTAAAATTTTTTGAAAACCAAACCAAAAATTTTTGAAAACCAAAGGGAATTCAACAAGAAAACACCAAACTTAAAGTTTGGCACACAATTTAATAGAGAAAATATTATTTATGAAAAAGAAGGTTTTGAAAAGAGTATAAAAGACTCTAACCCAATTACCAAGAACACAGATTAACGCTCTAGCCAAATGAGTTATGGACCTTTCGAAAATTTTAAGAAAGATTATTTTTAAGAACACCAAACATAAAGTTTGGCACATGATTTAATAGAAAAATTATTTTTGAAAAAGGTTTTAAAAATATGATAGCCAATTATCATGAACATAAACACCACGTTCTAAATAACTGAGCTATAAGTTTAAAGTATTTTAACAAGGGATAAATAATAAAAGACTCTAAACCAAAAAAAAGAAAGATTTTTCCTAATCTAAGCAACAAAATAATCCGTCAGTTGTTCAAACACGAACAATCCCCGGCAACGGCGCCAAAAACTTGGTGCACGAATTGTGAATCACACTTTTCACAATGCGTACCACTAACCAGCAAGTGCACTGGGTCGTCCAAGTAATACCTCACGTGAGTAAGGGTCGAATCCCACGGAGATTGTTGGGTTGAAGCAATCTATGGTTATCTTGTAAATCTTAGTCAGGAAGTCAATTATGTTTATCAATTGAATTGTGAATAACCAGTAGAGCATAAATTAAAGGTTACTTGTTGTGCAGTAATGGAGAATATGTTGGAGTTTTGGAGATGCTTTGTCTTCTGAATCTCTACTTTCCACTGTCTTCTGATTCATGCACGCACGTCCCCCTATGGCAAGCAGTGTGTTGGTGGATCACCGTTGTCAATGGCTACCTTCCATCCTTCCAGTGAAAACTACGCTCACGCGCTCTGTCACAGCACGGCTAATCACCGGTTGGTTCTCGATTCGGTTGGAATAGGATTTACTATCCTTTTGCGTCTGTCACTAATGCCCAGCCTTCAGGAGTTTGAAGCTCGTCACAGTCATTCAATCCTTGAATCCTACTCGGAATACCACAGACAAGGTTTAGACTTTCCGGATTCTCATGAATGCCGCCATCAGTTCTAGCTTATACCACGGAGATTCTGATTAAGGAATCTAAGAGATACTCATTCAATCGTATATAGAACGGAGGTGGTTGTCAGGCACACGTTCATGATTTGAAGAAGGTGATGAATGTCACAGATCATCACCTTCATCATGGTTAAGTGCGAATGAACATCTTAGATAGGAACAAGCGTGTTTGAATGGAAAACAGAAATACTTGCATTAATTCATCGAGACACAGCAGAGCTCCTCACCCCCAACAATGAGGTTTAGAGACTCATGCCGTCAGAGAATACAAAGTTTAGATCTGAAATGTCATGAGATACAGAATACGTCTCTAAAAGTTGTTTAAATACTAAACTAGTAGCCTAGGGTTACAAAATATGAGTGGACTATGATGGATGATGCAGAGATCAACTTCTGGGGCCCACTTGGTGTGCTGGGGCCCACTTGGTGTGTGCTGGGGCTGAGACTTTAAGCAATTCACGTGCGGAGGCCATTTGTGGAGTTGAACGCCAGTTTTTATGCCAGTTTGGGCGTTCAACTCCAGTTTTTGATCCTTTTCTGGCGCTGGACGCCAGAATTGGGCAGAGAACTGGCGTTGAACGCCTGTTTACGTCATCTATCCTTGTGCAAAGTATGGACTATTATATATTCCTGGAAAGCCCTGGATGTCTACTTTCCAACGCAATTGGAAGCACGCCATTTCGAGTTCTGTAGCTCCAGAAAATCCACTTTGAGTGCAGGGAGGTCAGAATCCAATAGCATCAGCAGTCCTTTTTCAGCCTGAATCAGATTTTTGCTCAGCTCCTTCAATTTCAGCCAGAAAAATACCTGAAATTACAGAAAAACACACAACTCATAGTAAAGTCCAGAAATATGAATTTTTCCTAAAAACTACTAGAAATAGACTAAAAACTAACTAAAACATACTCTAAACTATATGAAATTATCCCCAAAAAGCGTATAAAATATCCGCTCATCAAGGGCCAAGAAACGTGAATTTTCACTTGACACCTGCACGCCACAAGCACATGGTTAGGGACAGCTTGGTTTAGCCGCTTAGACCAGGATTTTAGTCCTTTAGGTCCTCCTATCCACTGATGCTCAAAGCCTTGGGATCCTTTTTATTTGCCCTTGCCTTTTGGTTTTAAGGGTTATTGGCTTTTTCTGCTTGCTTTTTTTTTATTTTTTTTTTCTGCACGCTTTGTTCTTTGCTGCTTTTTCTTGCTTCAAGAATCATTTTTATGATTTTTCAGATTATCAATAACATGTCTCATGTTCATCATTCTTTCAAGAGCCAACATATTTAACAGTCTTAAACAACAAATTCAAAAGACATATGCACTGTTCAAGCATTCATTCAGAAGACAGAAAGCATTGCCACCACATTTAACCAATTAGAATTTATTTTATTTAAACTCGAAATTTTATTGCTTCTTATTCAAAAGATCTACTATTTTATTCATGTTTAATGATGATGAGAAAAATAAACTATAGCTTAATTGGAGATAAAATCAAATAGATACTAATTACTATTATATGACTTCTAAGGTAGACTTTTTATAAGGACACTGTCACAGAGTTAAGGCAGAAATTGGAAATTAACAACCTTTATTCTGGGGGTATGGGGGTTCCTCTGATCCTTGGGAGGCTTGGTATTACAGAAGACTTTTGGCGCTTCAGTTCCCTTAAGTCACGTCCCTGCTCCTCTTGTTCTTTAAACATATGGGTCAGCATTTGATTGTGTTCCTTCTGTTGTTTTATTATTTGCTCCATAGCTTCCTGTATCTTGGTGACAGACGTCTCAAGATATTCCCAATATTCCGTTTGAGGAATCTCTGGGAGGAATTCCTGTGCTCTCTTCTTGATAAGATCCTCCTGTGCTTGTTGCCTCTCCATTGATGCTTTGGTGATTGACTTTTCAATTAGGATATATTCAGTTATTCCCATCTTGACTCCAGCGTCCTTGCAGAGCAGAGAAATCACGCTTGGATAAGCCAACCTGGCCTCTCTTGAATTTTTATTAGCTATCTTGTAGAGTTCAGTGGAAATCAGCTGATGAACCTCCACTTCCTTCCCAGTCATGATGCAATGAATCATCACTGCTCTTTTAACTGTGACTTCAGAACGGTTGCTAGTGGGCAACAGAGAACGCCCAATGAAGTCCAGCCATCCTCTGGCAACTGGTTTGAGATCCTCTCTCTTGAGCTGATTTGGGACACCCTTGGTGTTGGTGGTCCACCTGGCTCCAGGGATACATATGTCCTCTAGAATCTTATCCAGGCCAATGTCTGCTCTCATCATCCTCCTGTTGAAGGAGTCTGGATCATCCTTTAACTGAGGTAGCTTTAATATCTCTCTGATCTTGTTAGGGGTGGTATGAACAATCTTTCCCTTGACCATGGTCCGAAATTCGTAGCAGGCAGTTCCAGATAGTCTTTGCTTGTCAGTCTGCCACATGTTAGCATAGAACTCCTGGACCATGTTCCTTCCTACTTTCGTTTCAGGATTAGCTAGGACTTCCCAGTTCCTGATTCGAATTTGCTCCTGGATCTCCGGATATTCATCTTCTTTCAGATCGAATCTCACTTCCGGGATCACTGATCTCAGACCCATTACTTTAAGATAATGGTCTGAATGTTCTTTAGATAAGAACTTCCCTTGATTCCAAAGTGATTTTGGAACGCTCTCTTTCTTGCCTCTTGGAGTGGATTGTTTTCCTTTGGGAGCCATGATCTTAGTAGTGATCTCGGATAAACACACCAAACTTAGAGGTTTGCTTGTCCTCAAGCAAAAGAAAAGAAAGGAGAGGGATAGAAGGAGATCGCGGTGCACTTGTTGATGGAGGAGGGGGGAGGCCGAACCCAAATTTAAAGGGTTGGGGTGGTGGATTTTCGAAAAATTGGAAGAGATAAGATAAAAAGATTTAGTTGAAAAAGATAAGATAGAAGATATAGTTTGATTTTGAAAAGATAGGATAGATTTTTGAAAAAGATAAAACTGGATTTTTGAAAAAGATAATATGAAAAAGATATTGAAAAGATTTTAGAGTGAAAAAGATAGATTTGTTTTTGGAAAAGATTTGAAAAGAGTTGGATTGAATTTGCAAAGAGGGTA